>NC_056726.1:1474951099-1475123599 GCF_019279795.1 Protopterus annectens
TAAGCTAATGACTACAAGGGCTTTTTTAAGCTTAGACATGCATCCCAAATCACTGACAAGTTCTGGTATGCTTGATAAGTGTAAGCAGGGGCTTGGGAGATGAAACATTTACAAGCAGGGGCCTGGGAGATAAATCATTTACAGGTTGCCTGTGTCCATTAGAGACATAGATGCCAAGCCAGAGATGAAGTTCCTGTTTGCCATCCAATTGTCCTTGAACTGGGTTATGGAGGAACTTGGTTTCACATGGATGGAGAGCCTGGTTCAGAGATGGAGTAGTCTTTGGGATACACACCTGTCTCTCCATCAGGCCCTATTTATATCACAGGCAGGGTTTCAGTCTTTAAATTGGGTAATTCTGATGCTGTTTGTTTGTGGATATGCAGGAGGTCCATCTGAGTGGAGTGTGACAATGCGCTGTATGCCAGGCATAGATCTCCCCTCAAGAGCCTGTAGGAGACATAATACAGGGATAAAGCCTTGAGATCTCCTGGAAGGCTGTAAGCCAAGGTGCTAGAGAGTTTGTTTGTTTATTAAACTATTTGTTTACTGATTTTGGTAATTTTTTTCTGTTCTCCTTCATGTTTGGTGGTTTTGGATAAAGCCTTGAGATGGTCCGCAAAGGACATTTTACTTATGCCCTGCATTCTTTTAGTGAGGAGCCTCTGTGGACATTCCATTTGTTGGATATGCATGGTTAGTTACATACCAAAGAGGACATTGTACTCGATGATAGGTCTGATAAATGCTGAATAAAGTGGAACAATAAGTTCCTTAGACCTGGACCTAGATGCCATACCTTTGTTTATAAGTTGCACAACATAGTATGATTTTCAAAAATCTAGATTACTGTCTATATGTGTCCCCATGTCCCTAACTACTGGGTCAGCTCTAAGGGGTGTGTTGTCAATATGATAGTCATCAGGGGTGGATGACTTCCTGAAGGATACTATTATGCATTTCTTGGCATTTTAGGTTTAGTTCCTGGCTCTAACACCAATTGTTTCTCTGTGTCATCCCTTCCTGGGGAACATCTGTGTCTGTGAGGGATTCAACAACAGCTCCTAAGTTGTAGTCATCTGCATATTTAGTCAGCCAGAGACCACTGACATTGGTCTTAACTTCAGAGAAGTAAATGCCAAAAAGGAGTGAGTGATCTAAGGACCGATCCCTGAGGGACTCCATTTGTGACTGGCCTCTTTGTAGAGGTGGACTCCCCAATTCTAACTTTCTGGGTCCTGTCTGCGAGCCAGTTGGCTGACATACAGGTTTGAACCCAACCTCTTGAGCTTGCCAACAATGCCCAAATGGGTTATTGTGTCAAATGCCTTGGCTAGGTCAAGGTAGGCAGTATGAATCATTTTGCCCTCATCCTGTCATCCATTGGTTTGGTGACCTCCTCAAAGAAGTCCATCAGGTTGAGCAGGTATGACCTGCCCTTGATGCAACCAAACTGGGCTGGGTCCTGTGGCTGGAAGTTTACTATATCATTATTGATCATTTCCATGATAATTCTTTCCATGGCTTTGCATATCAGACGAGTGAGGCTTATGGGTCTGTACTATCTAGTGTCTGTAGATGGCCCGCCCTTGTGCTGAGGGATGACTGGTGCTGTTCTCCATTCCAGGCAAAGTATGTGTTCCACACAGGTGTGACCCTGGCCCTGAGCAGCATCCTGTCTTCACCAAGAATGATGCCACAATACCAACAAAAAATGATTGACTTCAGCAATTGGCTTAGTTTATGGTGTCTTTCCAAGGGTATCCAGTATCTGTCTGCCTGGGATGACATGGTTGACAGGCCTCAATGCTTTGCCAGAGATGGCCTCCACCTGTCACCCCTGGGGTTCTGGATCCTGGCCAAGTCTCTTGCCTCCCCCATTGTGCCTTTTTTAGGCTATGTCCCAAAGACAAATCTTCCAACATGAAAGATCTGTCAAAAAGCAAATTGAAGGTCATGCTGCTCAGTGCTAGGAGCCTTAACCTGAAAATGGACTCACTGAAGGCTCCCCTCACACTGGAAGATGCCAATGTCTGTGCAGTCATGGAAACTTGGTTCAGGGCTGCAGAGAGCACCCCTGCCTTACCAGGCTATACCTCATTCCACACTTTCTGACCCCAACATGAGGTCGGAAAGACTAAGGGTGGTGGAGTCTCTATCTTCATTAAAGACAGGCACACCTGCAGACTGGTTTACCAGCATGATGCACTAGAATTACTCCAGGTGCAAGTGACAGTTGGCAGGACACCCATCCAAGTTATAGCCAGCTATAGACCCTCCATGTCTCAGGGCACCCACTTCTTCTACCTGAACCTACTTGACTCTATCACGGTACCCCCAACACCCTGATCCTTGGTGACTTCAACTACCCCACCATAGACTGGATGAACTCTTCCTGCACTACAGCACTCACCCAAAAATTCCTTGACTTCATCGACTCTAATGCACTAGACCAGCTGATCTCATCCCCCACAAGGGGAGATAACATACTGGACTTGGTTCTCACCAACATGGCTGACTTCTGCACCGTTCCCATAGTATGTTTTTCCTTGGTGAGATCAGATCATTAGTCTGTCTCATTTGAAGTTTTTATCCCACCCAACTCCTCCCCAGGAGTAACCAGGCTAAAAAACTTCTCAAAAACTGACTACATCCGCCTAAGGAAGGGTATCAGCAGCTGCACACCACTGCCCCCCTCGGAGGATGCAGACAAGTATGCTGAACAGTATGCCAGTGCAGCATACAAGCACCTGTACAACTGCATGGACTCAGCCACACCCAACAGAACTAAAACCTGCTCCTCAAGGAAACCCAAACCTGACTGGTGGACATCCTCTATCAACAGGCTTTACAACAAAAGGAAGAAACTGTTTTCCAAGGGTAAAAAGGAACAAATTTCAAACTGGAAAATCTTCCTCCTCTGCCTCAACAAGCAAATTAGATCACTAGTGAAAAACTCCAAAGCCAATTATGAGTTGAAACTAGCCTTCAAAACAAAGGGAAACCACAAGTCCTTCAGTTACGTTAGGTACATGGCAAAGCCCAGTTTGTTCCGAATTAGTACTTAATGGTACCACTTACACTGATCCTGCTGACTTAGCCAACCTGCTAGCTAATAGGTTCAGTGCAAACTTCAACACTTATTGCCCCCAAAGGCCCAGTCGACATCCCGATACTTGTCCCACACCTCACATCTCTGTAGATCAAGTGTCAAAGGACCTATTGAAGGCAAAAAATGCAGCTTCCATGGGACCTGATAATATCCCAGGCTGTATTCTACACCATCTCCAGCAAGAACTAGCTTTGCCATTGAGCACCCTATTCAACCACAGCCTAATTACAGGCTTCATTCCAGCAGAGTGGAGAACTGCCATTGTCATCCCCTTGCACAAAGGTGGTGCCACTACTGACCTGGGAAACTATCACCCCATTAGCTTGACAAGTCTGATCTGTAAAGCCATAGTGCATATTATTATGGATCTCATAAACAAGGACATAGACAATCTCCAAACACTCGACCCCACCCAATTCGGATTTGTCAGTGGCAGGTCTTGCCTACTGAACCTAGTTGACTTCTTTGAGGCTGTCACCAAGACCCTTGATGAGGGAAAGTCAGTACATACAGATTACCTTGACCTGGCCATGGTCTTTGACACAATCCCCCACTCGGGCATCATCAAAAAGCTAACACAACTTGGTGTTAATCCTTAGCTCATCAGATGAGTGGCCAACTGGTTCACAGACAGAACACACAAGGTCAAAATAGGTGCAGTCACCTCCAACAGCAAACCTGCCACTAGTGGTGTTCCCCAAGGATCTATCCTGGGACCCCTACTGTTTGGCATCTACTTCTCAGAGGTCCAGGCAAAGACAAAGGGCCTGTGGCTGACCAAGTTTGCGGATGACTGTAAGTTGGATGCTGTCAGTGACTCCCCAAATGATGTTAGCATACTGAAAGAGGGTCTCACAACTACAAATAACTGGTGTCAAAGTCATGACCTTAAGTTAAATGCAAAAACATGTATTATCATAACATTCGGCAAAAACACGGCCCCTACTGATTAACACATCAATGGCAACCCCATAAGCACACAACACGTGGTGAGAGACCTGGGTACACAGGTTGACAACAATCTCACATTCAACCATCATGCAGTGGCAATGGTCAAAAAAGCCTTTTACTTGGTTCATCTCATAAGTAAAGGAATTGCATCCAAAAAAGGAGGTTATTACCTCTGTGTACTCCTCCCTCATTAGACCTATAATTAAGTATAATGCCCCATTTGGTATGTACCTCACCAAACACCTGCACCAACTGGAAAGCCTACAGAAATAGCTCACAAAGAGAATCCATGGCCTTCAATACCTGTCCTATGTGAACAGGCTCAAATCACTATCACTTTACTCGGTATCATACAGATTGCTCAGAGGTGATCTGTGTCTCGCCTACAAGGCAATATCGGACCCTGCCCTATTAGAAATGCCCCATATCCGGAAGTCTAACTCCTCACGCATTACTTGCTCGATAGGCATAAATCTAATATGCAACATCAACAAAACCTGCTGGAGAGACAAAATAAATAACAACAAATAAAGGGCCTTGCTGACCCTCTTCAAGCACAACCTTGATCAGTGGATGAGAAACCACAAATTTGTCCCAGGGGTTCCGCCTTTGTCCCTCATTGACAGTGGGGCGACAGGTGCTGACTGAGGTTTCTTTTTCTGGGGATAAACTTTTGTCTAGGCTTGTAAGGGCCTCAGGGCCATTAGCCTACTAACCTCCTATGATCCTATGATCCTATGAGGCACAAAGCCTGTTTGGAGTCTACAATTAAATAGCAATTCCAGAGTGCCTGATAGGTCATGTTTCATGCTATTTAGCAAGCATCCTTGGATATTGTCTGGGCTCATTGATGCAATGTTCTTGGCATTAGAGAGAGCATTAAGGACCGGTTCTCTAGTGATAGCAGGGGGAGTTATATTTTATGGTATTTCCCGAGGAAAGGTTGAGAGGGAGACATGGGTAAAGTTGAAGCTGAATTTGTTGGCCAGGAGGTTTGTTATATCTTCTGGCTCAATATAGGTGGCTCCATTAACAATGAGCTCTGCGCACAATTAAGTATTGCCTTTAAGATTGTGGACATGGGAGCCAAATTTACCTCACATTTAGTTTTGCTAGACTTTATTTGTCCTCTCAGTTGTTTGTTTAGTTTGATGGGAGTGCTGTTATCCTGCCGGGTGCTGCACCTCCTAATTTTTGCCATGATTTTCTTCCTTCTGTTATACAGCCTATTGATTTTGTGATTCCACCAGGGTTGCTTGTTTTTTGAGTTAGTTCTGTACTTCTTCCTGGTGGGTACAGTTGCCTCTGTGCAGCTATTAACATGCTTGTACAGGGTTTCTGTGAACAGTTTTGCATAGGCAGCAGTGTTCTCAGGGTTTAACGGGCCTTGAACTTTTGCCATGTTATCACTTAATAGCAGGAAGTTAGCCTTAGAGTAGTTTCTGAATATTGCAGGGATAGCTGGGGGTCCAGGTTTTATTTTTACTTCAAAGGAGAATATTTTGTGGTCTGAATTTACCAGGGGAGACATTACACTAGGGAGTGTGCATCACTTTCCCATATTAGTGAGGACCAGATCCAGTATGGTTGCACCCTTGGTTGGTGTATTGATAATCTGGTCCAGGGAGTTTGTGTTTACAAAATCCAGGAATCTCTGTGCTTGTACATTCAGTGCCATAAACGATTCTCAGTTAATAGTGGGGTAATTAAAGTCACCCATGAATATGGTATTGGGTTCAATGGTGAGTGTTTCCAATAATTTTAAATATATGGTATTGGTTTCCTGGATCATACAGGGGGACCTATAGCTTGCAAGGAATTGGTATTTGATTTTACCAATAGTGATATGAACATGGAGTAGCTCAAGTGCATTGTCCTTTCTGTCCAGCCTTGAAGTATATTTATGTTTGATGTAAATATAGACACCTTCACCTTTAGTCCCTGCCTGTGAAGTAGCTGGTCTAAACGTATGAAAGACATTATAACCTTACACTGCTGGTGTGCTCTCCTTGACTTTAAATCATGCCTCAGTGACTGCACAGACATCAGCATTCTCTAGGGTGAAGAGAGTTTCAAGAGAGTGAAGTTTTTTTGTTTAGACTCCTCACATTGAGCAGTAATTGTAATTCCTTTAGATTTTCTTGGCTTTGATTTGCTATGTCAAAAGTACTTTTAGTTTGGCATTGCCTAAAAAAGGTACTATGGGAGAGGACAGTGTTTTGGTGAATATTCAAAAGCCTAGGGGGCAGAGGTGCAGACCATTCCTGGCAAAGCAGCGTGGTCTGTTGACCATCTTCTCCCATGCTGACAAATACTGCACCCCCTTAGGATGACACCAGAAACTAAGCCATCTATTAAAGTCAATCATCTTTTGTTTATATTGTGGCATCATAGGTTCATAGGTTAGTACTAAGCTAACTGCCCTTGCGAGCCATTTTAAGCCTAGCCAATTATCCGTTATGAGACTCAAACCCTGCACTTTGTGTTTGTAAGGCAAACACCTTAACCATTAGGCCACCCTCCCAACCCATCCTTGGAGAAGGTAAAATGCTGTACAATGCTAGATCTTACCGGCCTGGGACACATATTTCGAGAGCTCCATGATTGTCTCTCATCATATAGTCTAGGGAGGTATGTCTTAGGTCACTTACACCCACATGGACTATGACTGAATCATACTGCTACTTGTGGTCAAATAGCCGAGTGCATGTGTAATGTGGCAGATCCTAGCCCATGATATGCAACTGACTGCGACTTTCTCCTTACTTAGCCTGGTGAGAGGGACATCAGTGTGTCTCACCATGGAGTCTCCAATGACCAAAATGCTTGATTGTGTGTGTGGTGGCTTGCCTTGTGGACTCAGAAGTAGAGGCTCCATGAGATGTGGCTGTATGTGTTGATGTGGGTGCTGTTTTGAAAGAGTGCATTCAGGGCTGCTGAGGCTATTTGTTATGTGCACTTCATCTAGGAGGTCTTTATGGTTTAGGAAGGTTACATTTAAATGCCTCAGCATATGTGGGTCTATATGTCTGCTTTAAATTGTGTGTGATGGGTGCAGCATGTGTACTACTGACAACATTATTGACATTAGCAGTACATTTATGTGAGAGCTTTGCCTCCAGTGGCATTGTGTAAACACATTTCTCACACTGTTTGAGAATTAACTGGTTGTCAGTAAACATGAGACAATTTCGACATTGTTTCAGGATGCCCATATCCACCAAGCTGGTAATGGGGATATTGGGAAAATCCATATCCATGGCAACAGACCCTTTTTTATTGATTAGACAGTTGAAGTGAGAATATAAAGCAATGTCAGGGGTATCTGGTTTGCAATTCTGGGGACAGTGCTTGTCACTGCAAACTAATTGACCATCTGCAACTAGGTATTGGTGACATTGCCACTGTGCTTTTACAGGAAAAATGTCATTTGAAGGTGTCTGTGTCTTTACAGGGCACTGCCAAACACTTGAGGGGAAGCTAATAAGTAGGCCCTGAAAAATTAAGGATGAAGTATTTAGGCAGATATTCTGAAGTTAGAAACAAATCAAGCAGTACATACTGAAAATAAAAGAATTAGCATGTCAAGAATGATGAAAAGAGGGGAGTCACATGACTGGCTACTACTAATGCTGGTCTCACCATAGCTTCACTCTGCTGGGATACAATGCTCCTTTGTTTCCTCTCTCACCAGAGGCAAAACATTAGCACCAATTCCAAGATGCGAAGCAGGCCACAGCCTGTTGGTGATCCACAGTCTTGTCCCAGATGATGCAAGGGTCTGTAGGCTTGTTGCAGCCTTTTCCTGGTAGATACCTTGAATACCAACCAGGCCAATCAGGAATGTCAACCACAGACACTCACTGCCCAACCAGAAATAGTCAGGAATCAATGCACTCTGCTCCTTCTCCCAACAGGAGCAGAATATTAGCACAAATTCCAAGCTGTCATCTATGAAACAGTTGTTAGGCTTTCTGGTGATCAGCAGTCTCCAGGAAATAATGTTCCTGTACACCTTCTCTCACCAGGAGAAAACAGAAGCACTACTCTGAAGATGACTACTGAGAGCCAGAATGTGGGCCCTCCAATAATTGATGGTCTTGCAATAGATGGAGATTTTAAAGGTAAGATGGGAAAAATGGGTTAATATCCTAAGCACTGCGGTGTCCACTAGGCAGTTAGATATGAACAAGGGGATAACTTATGCTTTAGCTGTCTAAGTGGAGAGCCACTAATTTTAAAAGAGCAAGATAGATAAAAAGGGGGTGGGCACTTTATATTCTGGTTCTATGGAATACAGTGGGATGGCAAACACATTTAAATAGTTGAAGGGGAGTGATTTCACAAAAAGATAAGTTTGTGCTTACAGCAGCCAATGAAAGGGGGGAGAGGGAAGGAAATATGGGGTCAAATTAACATAAGGGACAGGCAACTAGAAAGATAGTTGAGTTAAAGTACACATCAACATGAGGATAGGGGGTGGGTGGGAAAATGTCAGTATGACTCACAAAAGACACAGCTGTGGTCCCTTTCCTAGTTTTAATATGCAATTAAAACAGAATACAAGTAAAACACAGTGTAAAAGAAACAAATCACTATATACAAAACAGACAAAGGCAGTAAAGTAATATAAAATGCAAGAAAGCAAACTAACCTTTCCCTCACAGCAAGTTGTGGCAGTGTCTGTGTGAGCTTGCCCAATAAAGCTTTGAAATGTTTTATTTTACCCATAAGTAGAAGGTTTAGTTCCTAGCACCACCCTTAGTTGTTCACAGGCAATTAATATTAATTGACCTGTTCTAACGTCAGTGTGACTCCTTAATGGACCTGTTCTAATTTCTGCGTGACTCAAAAGAAACACAGCTGGGTCTCTTTCTGAGTTTTAATATGCAATTAAAAGACTAATACTAGTAAAATAATAGTGTAAAGAAAACAGATCACAATATACAAACTAGAAGAAGGCAATAAAGTAATGCATAATACTAGAAAGCAAAAGCAAACTAACCTTTCCCTCAGAGCAAGTTGTGGCAGACTCTGGGTGAGCTTTTCCAGTAAAGTAAGATTAGAAAAATGTTGACTCGCTGGAGCATTTCTCCCTGAGTCTCCACTGAAAATGGGCTCTGTTCCAGTTGGACTTTCCTGGTAAACAAATGTTAAAAAATAAATATTCATACTAATATTTAAGATCTAAACTAGAAAACAGATTTTATGGGGAGTTGTGAATATTTGCCAGTATTGAAATTAATGCCTCTGGGATAGTTTCCATGGCCACATAATTTTATCATCTGCTTTCAAGATCAACATTTTGTTTGAGAGGTTCTGAATATGGATGATATCTGCTAGTTAGCTAGAAGGTATCTGAGCCCATTCTGAGAACCTCATTGTTAATTTTTCTTCAGCCCAAGGTAGCTTGGAATAATATTTTAACAATGATTGCAACTTGAAGGTCATTAATTTGTTGTTGAACAAGAGGGCAGTAAGTAAGTCATTTATCTTTAATTGTCCAGGCTCTTTAGAAAATAAGTCAAATAAATAAAATAGATACTCAGTTTGGCATTGATAGACAATAGTAGCTAGTCTAGTTTAACTTCAGGGGACATTACTGCAGAGATGATGTTATCTAATTTTCAGTTTATGTACTTTATACTGGCAAGGTTGTTGAGAAGGCTGGAGTTTAGTGACCAGTCCCATTCATTCCATGAAAAATTTGAATGTGTGGAAAAATGTAAACAAAAGTTTGCTTCTGAATGATCAAAAAAGTATCTCAGAGAAAATGAGCATTGTGTCATTGCTCAGGAGAGGGGGCAAGAAGTTAGAAAGAGGTCAGTCCTACACCATGATTTGTGTACCCAAGAATAAAAGTCAAATTATAACCTATCAAGATACAATAGTTAAAAGGGGTCTGTTAAGTCGAAAGGAGTTCATTAAATTCACGGTAGCCCTGAAAACATTAACCTTTAGTGTTTTGGCACAACATTTCTTGTCACTAATCTCATTAACTGAGGTGATCTACCCTCTTCTCATGGTTGCATAATAATGAGTACAGCTATTTAAGAGGGGAATTATAAGCCCCGCTTCCCAAGAAGTTTATTTGTCCAGAGTACTGAGTATATAACACAATTAGGAGGAGAATTATAAGCGCTGCTCCCAAGAAGTTTATTTGTCCAGAGTACTGAGTATATAAAGACAATAGAAAGGCCAAATTATGTAAATGAGAATTTTTTTAAAAGTGCAAAGCAGAACCTGCCAACTTCATCCGGATTGTTATCTGGTCCCTTTATCAGAATTATCATGATACGTTTATTTTTATGAGCCTGTGTTGCTGATGCCATCGGCATCCATTTTTATGAATAGAATCTCATTGATTAGATTGCACATGCATTTCTTATATTAATACAGTTAGATGGCATTTGCATTTCCTATATTAAGACAGTGTTTGCATTCAACTTGCAAAATAATTTAAGGAAAATTACCTTCCAAAAGGCTGTTAAATACCATTTAGATTTTAAGTCAGTAAGTTATGTTTCATCATTAAAAAAGAATATTAAAAATGAAGAGGGTTTCCATTTAACGCACAGACTGAAGAGTGACTAGGTCAGATTAGTGGCTGGAAGACTTATGCATGATTGTCACCTAAGTATATCCAGTTTAGATGTACAGTCCTTTCAGAACAAACACCAGGACCACTTCAAAGCTAACCCACCCTCTAATTGTCTGAGAAAATATAAAGAATTTAATGTCTTGCAATACATATAGTTCATTTTAATAAAATGGTAGTAGCAAAGTAAAAATACATAACTTATATAGAAGACAACGCCAGACCACATGTTTATCACACTTCCCATGGTCACTCTAGCCCTACATGTTCCACACTACCATTCCCACTCATACGTTATGATGTTATCATGTAGCGTGTCAGAGACCATTTAAAGAAGAACTTCTGCCATAAAGTACCTATCAGAGCTGTGAGGGTCTGCTTATGGTCAATATATGCCTGTGTGATGCAAGTACATTCATATTATTTGTACATATTATCTTTTGCAGTTACAATACAAATATGTTCATAGGTTCATCGGGCGGTACTAGGCTGTCGGCCCTAGGGCCTATACAAGCCTAGCCATAACAATTCCCTGGATATTTCTTCCCACAATATTTACTTCCCTGGACCCCTGTCTAGCAAGGTGACTGAAGTGATCCCCGGGGTGAATTTCCTATCTCCCATCCAATCGTCAAGGTTCCTTTTGAAGAGGGCCAAGGAGGTGCTCTGCTTGACATGTATGGGCAGTCTATTCTAGAGTATGGGGATTCTTTGGGTCAGGAACCTATCTCTCCAGCATGTTTTGTTCATTGTGATGACAAGGTTTAGATCCCTGGAGTGTGTGGCTCTGAGCGATTGGGATTTCTTTAAGTGGAGCATGTCCAACAGCTCAGGGTTCTATATTTCCTATGTTTAAAGAGCAGTTCAGACAATGGTGCAGCGGTTAGCATTGTCACTTCACAGCAAGAAGTTCTACCATTCGATTCTCGGCTGGAGCGCCTTCTGTGTGGAGTCTGCATGTCCTCCCCGTGGTCGAGTGACATATAAAAACATGCACGTAGGTGCGTGCATGAATGGGTGTACCTTCTTTGAAGGTTGGGCATCAGGCTGGCAACTCGGCACCATAAAAATCCACTGCCGATCATTAGCGGACCAGAGTTCTACTGTGGCGACCCCTAACTGGGAAAAGCCAAAAGCAGTCCAGAGTACAGGGCAGGCAGAGGCTAGAAAATTTAAGCATTGCTGATAGTGACATCCTGCTGCAGGCCCTTGGGTAGCACAACTAAGTCTGTTGGGAAGAGGGATGCAGGCCAACAGCTGAGAAACTGTGTGTGGACATCCTTGTTGCAGGACATAAATGCTGTGAGTGGGCACAACTGCACAATGAGCCAATGTCATTATTGTGTAACAGACATGATTGGCCATGCCAAGTGAAACACATGAAAGACTGCATCTGAGAAATCATCCACAGGTTGTTAGGCTTGAGAACTACACACAGCTTGAACTTAAATTACTGTACACGTCTAATCTTTTGCTTTTTAAATTTAAAATATGGCTACTCTGTCAAAACGTTCAGCTGATTTGTGAAAATTAAATCATAGCTCAAATAATATATCATCAATAATAAAAAATGGCAATACTATTCACGGCCAGAGGATATTTTCAACGCATTTTATAGAACATATCAACAGAGTTGTGACTGTAAAAAAAAACTCTCTTATAGATAAAGTGATATTGACAAATGTCTGGTGGGATATTCTGCAAATGTGTTTCTAGAAAACTTAGTATCAAAACTAAGATGACACAAAATGCTGGAACATATTCTAGAAGCTATATCACATCATAAATTAAGTAAAGCTACTGGACCAGATGGTCTTGATCTATCTGTTTTTAAAACATTTAAAAGCCAACTATCCCCAAGTTTGGTCAACATAATAATATTATAAAGTATGGTATAACTGACAAGCATGTATCAGTCAAGGATATTTTTTATCCTTAAATCAAATACAGATTTTTGCTTAATTAAGAATTATTATCATGTAGCACTGATTAAGCTATTTATTCAATAACACTGTCTAAAAGATTTTGCCTTGGTTGTTGTTGTTTGTCTTTCAGCTTTTTCCTGGTAAGGGGTCGCCACAGCGGAACTCCGGTCCGCTAATGATTGGCAGTAGATTTTTACGAAACGCCGAGGTGCCAGCTCGACGCCCAACCTTCAATGAAGGCATGCCCATTTATGCACGCATGTCTTTTGAACACTACCCAATGACGGGGAGGACATGCAGACTCCACACAGAAGGCACTCCCAAGCCAAGCAGAGAATCGAACGAGAGAACCTCTTGCTGTGAGGTAACAACGCTACCGCCGCACCACCGTGGCATGCCTTGGTACTAACCAAATTATCACAAAATTCTAGTAAGGATCTCTGTAATTGAGGCAAACCTAAGGTAACATTATGTTGGATTTGTTTTCCAATATCATCTTTATTTTGTTTTTCAAGAAAAAAAAAATCTTATTTTTCAAAAAAAGCAACTGTACACACAAGAGAAAATTCTCCTCAAACATTACATATATAACTAATTATAAACTCGTAGCCTGTCTTGAAACCAATAAAAGCACTTTGGGAATGACTCCCAAAACAACAAACATTGTGTGTAGTAATTTTATATGCAGTAAGTTTATACCCAGGAGTTGTATATTTTTATGTGTACTTAAGCAATAAGTTCTTTTACCAAGTTCCATTCATACATCACTTTTGAAATGGGAAAACTACATTTTAAGTATATTTTTGAATATACTTTAATACATGTATGTATTTATTTATTCTATGTCTTTTAAAAGAAAACTAACTTTTTTGCATTACTTGATTAATTAATTATGACTGATTACCTCAGGAAGGGATGTAATGCGTTTAACTTTGAACTTGTTATATAAAAACGATGGGATTTTGTTTTGTAATTGATTCTAAAGAAGTCTATAAATGATGAAAGACCTCCGTAATTCTTTACTTTTTTACTGTTTTGCATGGTTATTGAGGAAGTGTTTTTATTGGTTTCAAGTTATTTTTTGCACTTCAGCTTCCTATGTTTTGTGGTACTGGCCTCTCTTCCTCAAAGTAGTTAACCGATAGATAAGTGCATCACAAATGGTATTCCATTAAAATACTTCTACATACCAGATCTTTTATCCGACATTTCTACTACCTCCACTTTGTATCCCCTTCACCTTTGTGGTCATATTACACCAGATACCCTGGTCTGTTGTACCGTTTACCCTAAACATATACGACAATACCTCTGAAAGTTAGGCTCTTCACCCTTACTACTGACCTTGTTTAAGTTATAACCTTTGCCATCTCCTGCCTCCTCTTAGCCTATCTTCTCCCATGTCTCCTAAAGCTCTTTCAGAGTGTGCCGTTGATCTTTCTGCCCACTTCCTTCTTTTAATTCATATCAATATATGCCCAGGCATTAAATCATTCTCTAGCATTCTCCCCAGTATTATATTAAGCTCTCATTTTTTTCTCAATTCCTTGCCATCTGTATTATGTTAGAATCAATCCCATATCATAAATCAAGTCATGACAATGAAAAAGTGATGTTTGACTAAGTTTGTGTTCCTTTTATGTCTGAAGTCTTAAAACTACATGCCTTTTCGGATAACTATATCCAAGTCATTAATGTTCTATTTGATTTACCTTCCACTAGTTTAACAATAACTGGGAGAGCCTCCTCTTTCTAAAGATTTCTGCAGGTGCTAGACAGGAGTGCCCTCTATCATCCTTTCTTATCTTATCTGTAGAAGCCTGTTTCTTAAAATTAAATTCTTTATTACAAGAATCGACATTACCTCATTTGTAGATGACATTCTCCTTTATTTTCAGCAGCTGACTAAACTTATTCCTCATCTACTATAAGTAATTGGAGGTTATAGTAAAGCTTCACATTACAAGGTGATTTTTTTTTTCAGATTACAAGGTAAATATTGAAAAATAAACCCTTTTTTCTTTGAGCACCTTGAGCAAATTACTTAACTCTTCTGACATCGTCTAATGCCCTTAAATTGAATTGAAAGAAGCATAATTTTAATGAAAACAGTAACATAGTAACATAGTGGATACCTTCTTATTACCTGTTCAAAATGTGGCCTTGCTTCCCCAATACTAGTTTGAGCTACACGCGTTATAGAAATGTATGAACAATATCGGACATGTGATCACAGGAAACATAAGAAGCCGAACCATATACTCCTTGTAAGTACACACACTTAAAATATTTCCTTTGCTACCCTTTACAAACACTTGAATTCCCAAATTGAAGAGAGACGTACATGACAACCTTGGTGTACATTTATGTCTACCCATCCAGTCATCAAGATTAATCTTAAGAATTAACAAAGTACCACTTTGCTCTATCTGTATTCCACTCTTTGAGAATACATTGAGTTAGAAACCTATCCCTCCAGCAAATCTTCCTTATTTATTGCTATATATTTTGGTCCCTAGTGAAAATGTTTGAAGAGCCACTGGTTTTGTGAAGAAATAAGATTTAAAATAGGATTCATAGCTCAAAACAAAAGGTCACATCAGAGTGGCTGATAGGTTGCTGACTACAAAGAGAGTTGTGCTAAGCTACTAGGACTATTAAAGGACTTATGGCATTTCATTTTTTGGTTAAAAGTTATTAGGGCCTTTTGAGTAGAGAGATATGCTTTTATTTGTCCTTGACAAATGGGGTACTGTATTCAATGATGGGTCTGATAAAGTTGTAAAATGACTTCTTTCAGTCTTGAAGATATTCCCTTGGAAATTAGATGGTTGAGAAAGAAGCATTTTATGACTATGGTGGGGAATAGAGTGAGTTATTTATCTAATATAAAGTTGAAGTCCTTATAAAAGTACCCAAAAAGCATCCATGTGCACCTATGCACAGGTTAGAAGCTAAATTGCTGAGTTTTGTTATGCAGAATTAAATAAGGATTGGAGCAGCATGGAAATCTAACTACTCAAACTGAAGCCATTTTGCCATCTCTGATAGCCTTGTATATTTGTGTTCCTTGTCACTTCTGCAAATGATGATGACCACTGCCCACAAATCCCTCCATCATATGTTGCACGTGCAGTGTGACCAGATCATGTACTGAACATTATAGCCTGACAGCAAAGTGACAGCGTCACACAGACTGAGCACTGCAATGTACGATGTTTATCCTGTGTGCTGCTGTCACGTTTTTGCCTTTAAGATACATTTCTTGACCAGATGGTACCACTTCACCAGCACAAATTTACTGCCCCTGTAATTGCCCAGGTTTGACTCTTATATGTGCTTCATCCTCTTCAGCCTTCATATCCTGTCCTGTTTCTGTTGATACTGTTTTATAAAGCAAACATGCTGTAATGCTGACCAGAATTTCCACAAGGTTCTCTTGTGCATGGCACATCCAACAGCCAGCTTACTGACTGTGTCATGGATGCATTGCAGCAGTGCCCTACCAGACATGTCAAAGCACACCAGTGACATGTTCAATAGTATTTTGTATCTCAGCATGGGTGGTGTTGTATGCTATTTCAGCCACAATTTCAGGATGGTGGACAAGTGTCATGAACCAGAGCTCAAGAAGCATCCAGCATCCCATGCAACACATAACATATTTTTTTTTTTGGGGGGGGGGGTGTTCAGGCTACTTGTACAGTTTTTGTATCGATAAGTATTTGTTTTGCAAATGGAGCCTGCAGTTACCAACCAGATGCCCTGGAGGAATTCATTTTGGTGAAAGCAGCAGTAAGGGTCAAATATACGGCAAATATGGGAATTCCCATGATACCACATACACACCTGTGGTCATTATTTCTGCATTTCTAATTATCTAGAAGTTCAGGGAATGGTAGCCCTTGCAGTCTATGAATCTGTCTGAGTTGGGGCCATTTGGGGTCTTTTTTGCTACAGGTGTGAAATTCATGGCACCCAGTACCTCAGAGAGGTATGCAATGTCATAGAGGCCATACATAGGGGTTGCTCTTGCCACTGGTGTCCAAGGAACCACATATGGTCTTACACAGGCAGATGCATACTATTGAGCTACTTGTTAATTATTCATAGGTTCATAGGTAGGTACTAGGCTATTGGCCCTAGGGCCTATACAAGCCCAGCCAAAAAGGTACCCTAGCTTTCGCCACCCAAGAAAATTATTTTCCTGTGCCCCTGTCGAGCAGAGCCACAGAGGTGATCCCCGGGGTGAATTTCCTATTTCCCATACAATAATCAAGATTTTTCTTGAAGAGTGCTAATGAGGAGCTCTGTTTGATATAGATAGACAGTTTGTTCCAGAGTATGGGAAGTCTCTGGGACAGGAATTTATCCCTCCAGCATGTTCTGTTTATTGTGGTGGCAAGGTTTAGGTCCCTAGAGCGTGTAGGTCAAAGGGACTGGGATTTCTTTAAGTGGAGCATGTCCAACAGCTCTGGGTCTGACACAGCTTTGTATGTTTGTATGTTAGGCAGAGATTGCCTCTGAGTAGGCGATATGCGATGGAGTAAAACTGGAATTTTTTGAGACGGTCTGCATAGGGCATCTGTTTGAGGCCGGTAATCCTCTTTGTGAGGTATTTCTGCAGCCTTTCCAGTTGCAGATGTCTTGTGAGGTACATACCAAAAGGGGCATTGTACTCTATAATAGGTCTCATGAGTGACAAGTAGAGGGGAACAATGACCTCTTTTTTCCTGGATGAGAAACCTTTTGTGATGAGGTATGTGACATAGAAGGATTTCCTGACTACTGTGGAGATATGATTATCAAAGGAGAGTCTACTGTCCACCTGTTTCCCAAGGTCTTTTATCACACTTTCGGTGTTAAGTAGACTACCACCTATGTGGTAGCTCATGGGTACAGAGTTTTTACCAAAGGGGATGACAATGCACTTTTTGGCATTGAGTTTGAGGCCATGGCTTTGACACCAGGCATCTGTCTCAGTGAGGCCCTTTTGTAGGCTGTCCACATCATTAGGAGTTTTAATTATGGCTCCTAGTTTGCAGTCATCTGCGAACTTCATTAGCTGAAGACCTTCTGTGTTAGCCTGTACTTCAGAAAAGTAGATACCAAACAGGAGAGGATCCAGGACTGAACCCTGTGGTACTCCACTTGTCACTGGTCTGAAGTTGGATTTGAAGTCTGCTACTTTCACAGTGTGGGGTCTGTCAGTGAGCCAGTTGGCAACCCATCTTGTGACATAGGGATTTATACCTGGTTTAGTGAGTTTATCTATAATTCCAGAGTGGGGGATGGTGTTAAAAGCCTTGGCGAGATCTAGATAGACTGTGTGAACCATCTTACCCTCATCTACGGCTTTGGTGACTGCTTCAAAGAAATCAATCAGGTTTAGGAGACATGATATGCCTTTTACAAACCCAAACTGGGTGGGGTCCAGAGTTTGGAGATTACCAATGTCTTTGTTTATAAGTTCCATGATGATACGTTCCATGGCCTTGCAGCCGTGATTACAGGAACTTTGCATTCTTCTGGTATAGAGATGGGCCCTTTAGGGGGTGAGGGGGAGGGTAAAGTTAGCATTGAACCTGTCTACCAGGATGTTGGTAATATCAGTTGATTCTGTATATTGAGTGCCATTGTGCTGTAACTCAGAGCAGATCTGAATGTTGCCATTGAGATTCTTGACATAGCTATAGAATGCTTTGTGGTTGTCTTTAGAATCAGTGGCGATTTTTTTTTCATAACTAGCTTTGGAGGATTCTATGAGGGATCTCAGCTTCTTACTGAGGCTGACCAGGGAGTTCTTCCACTCATGAGATTTTACTCTTTTTTTGCAACAGATTCTTTCTTCTAGTAATGACAATAAGGCAACAGGATACTGGAACAACACACAGCTTGATATCCAAATAGGCATCCACCACGAATAAAGAAGTATGAAAGTTTTTATTCATGAATGAACATCACTTTCAACTTTCTGGTTTAAAAGCCCACATTTGCGCTTGTTTCCCGCCTTTCCTGTAACTAGTCTAGTCCAGATACAGATTTGCTGTATCCAGGACTGTTTGTAAGCTTCTGAGTGGTGCCAAAGTCTGCTCTTCAATTTTCCCCTTATTTCTGCTAGTTCTCTCCTCTCCTGCACTTTTACTAGCTTATTAGTCTAGCATTTTACCTAGTCTTCTTGTAGCAATTATTGTAGCACACAAAAGTTCTACCAGCACTAAATGTTCTACAACGAAGCAGCTCTAGTACTTATTATTAATGCCCACCCCTCCAGGCATGTCTAAAGGTCAGTTCCATTTGCTTTCTCCTATTAACCTGGTGAACTTGGGCATCATGAGGCAATGTAGCAACTGCCTCATGTACACTGACAAGCCTTTCCTCTTACCTCCCAACACTCCAGACTTGTGAGAGATACATTTATATATCCAAACTGGAAGCCACGCACTCTCCAGCCAAGAGTAGAATAGGTGGTCAAGAGGAGAAGGTCAACACTTGCACCACACCACATGGAACACATAGCCCACCAGAACACACAGCAGCACTGCCTTCACATAAAAACACAAACCACACACCCACCTTCTCAGAGGCTCTCAATAAAAATCTACCCAAACAACAGAGACTTCCAAGGCAGAAATGCACTCGACCACCACAACACAGCACTAATCACGAGACACATAATTCTCCTAAACAGTGTGCCACTCAACCAAAGCCCGTAAGGCAAAACAGCATGCCCAACACACTAGTCATAGGTGACTCGATAGTGAGGCACACTGATGTCCCACTCACTAGGTTGAATAAGAAGAAAGTAACTGTCAGCAGCTTATCCTGTGCCAGGATCTGCCACATAATTCACACACTCAGGTCTCTCAACAACAGGTACAGATATGACTCTGTCATTGTACATGGGTGTGAATGACCTGAGATGTACTTCCCTGGACTACATGAAAAGAGACATGAAGGAGCTCTCTGATCTTGTAGCCCAGGCAGGTATGACCCTAGCCCTGAGCAGCATCCTGCCATCACCCACAATGATACCACAGTACAAGCAGAAAATTACTGATTTCAACAACTGGCTAAGTTTCTAGTGTCATTCTGAGAGGATCCAATATCTGTCTGCCTGGGATAACATGATTGACAGACCTCGATGCTGTGCCAGAGGTGGTCTGCATCTGTCACCCCTGGGCTTCCGGATACTGGCCAAGCCTCTTGCCATCCCTATAGTGCCTTTTTTAGGTGGTGTTCCAAAGACCAAATTACCACCGTAACAGCTACAAACAAATGCAATCCGAGGGTCATGCTGCTCAACGCTAGAAGTCTAAATCTCAAAATCAACTCGCTCGAAGCACTCCTTAAAATGGAGAACATCAACATTTGTGCTGTAACAGAGACCTGGCTCAAGGCAGCAGAAAGCATACCTGCACTACCAGGCTATAACTCATTTCACACCTTTCGGCCCCAGAACTTGGACCGAAGCTCCAAAGGCGGTGGTGTTTCCATATTCATAAAGGATGATCACACCTCCAGACTGGTAGCCCAACATAACACATCAGAGATACTTCAGGTGCAGCTAACATTGGGTAAGACAGTGATTCAGGTCATAGCCTGCTATAGATCCCCAACCATGTCCCAAGAGTCCCACTCCATGTTCCTCAGCACCCTGGAGAATATTAGGTTCCAACGTAACACTCTTATACTGGGTGACTTCAACCACCCCTCTATTAACTGGGAAAGCTACTCATGTACCAATGCACTTGCCCAATGTTTCCTGGAATTCATTAATTACAATGCCGCGGACCAGCTCATTCTTACCCCCACTAGAGGTAGCAACATCCTTGACCTGGTCATTGCTAACTTGGGCGACCATTGCTCTACACCAATAGTCAACTCCTCCCTGGTTAGATCTGACCACAAACTAATCACCTTGGGAATCTACATCCCTCCCATCTCTCCCGCAAAGGTAACTACCATGAAAAACTTCTCCAAAGCTAACTTTGGGCTCCTAGAAACAGAGGTGGCTAACTTTACGGCACCCATGCAAATAGAGAATAGTTACATGACTGCTGAATCATATATCAATGTACTGTACGAACACATACACAAATGCATGGATCTCGCCATATCCAATAGAACCAAGATGCTCTCCTCCAAAAAAAGGAAGCCAATCTGGTGGCCCTCTGCCATAAACAAACTCTACAACAGAAGGAGGAAAGTGATGCGGAATAAGGTAAAGTCCCAAGACTGGAAAAACTCCTTTATCAGCCTCAACAAAACGTAGAGATCCTTCATAAAATCCTCTAAAGTTAGCTATGAAAACAGAATTGCAGCAGATAATAAAGACAACCACAAGGCCTTCTATAGTTATGTAAAGAATCTCCACGGCAATACCCAGATTTGCTCTGAGCTACTGCACAATGGTTCCTCCTATACTGAGCCAACAGATATTGCCAATATACTGGCCGACAGATTCAGTGCCAACTTTAACCCACCCCCAAAGGACCAATCACAATACCAGTAGATTTCCAGGCACCCAGTATTACTGCTGCATAGGTTAAAACAGCACTGTCCGAGGCCAAGAATACAGCTTCTATGGGACCTTACAGTATGCCTGGCTGTGTTCTACATGAACTACAGAGTGAATTGGCACCTCACCTGTGTGCCCTGTTCAATCACAGCCTCATGTCAGGCTTTGTCCCTGCTGAATGGTGCACTGCTACAGTCATCCTCTCCGCAAAGGAGGAGCGACTAGAGACCCTGGGAACTATCGCCCCATTAGCCTGACGAGTCTGATATGCACATTTTTGGAACGCATCATCATGGACCTAATAAACAAGGATATAGGGAATCTCCAAACTCTGGATCCCACACAGTTTGGCTTTGTGAAGGGTAGATTATGCCTGCTCAGCCTGGTCGACATCTTTGAGTCAGTCACCAGAGCTGTGGATGAAGACAAGGGGGTTCATACAGCCTACCTTGATCTGGCCAAGGTCTTTGATACCATTCCCCACTCAGGAATTATAGACAAACTCACTACGCTAGGCATCAACCCTATATCACTAGTTCGGTTGCAAACTGGCTCACAGATAGAACCCATTGTGTGAAAGTAGCTGACTCCAAGCCAGACTGCCGATCAGTCACAAGTGGAGTCCCACAGGGTTCGGTCCTGGGTCCTCCCCTGTTTGGTATCTACTTATCTGAAGACCAGGCCAACATGAGGGACTCTGGCTGACAAAGTTCGCAAACAATTGCAAGTTGGGAGCTATTATTAACTCCCCAAGTGATGTTGACATCCTACAGAAAGGCCTCACTGAGACCAACAACTGGTGTCTGAACCATGGCCTTAAGCTCAATGCCAAAAAATGTGTCATCATCCCCTTTGGGAAAACCTGGCTCCCATGAATTACCACATCAATGGTAGTCCACTGAAGACAGAAGGTGTTATAAGAGATCTGGGAACACAGGTTGACAGCAACCTCTCTTTTGACCACCACATTGCCACTGTGGCCAGAAAGTCCTTCTATGTGGCACATCTCATTACTAAGGGTTTTGCATCCAGGAAGAAAGAGGCCATTGTCTCCCTCTACTCTTCCCTCATTAGGCCAATCATCGAGTACAATGCCCCATTTGGCATGTACCTCACTAAACACCTGCAACAACTGGAGAGGCCACAAAAGTACCTCACAAAGAGGATCCTAGGCCTTAAACACTTGTCCTATATGGACAGACTCAAAAAAACTCCAACTATTCTCTGTCTCATATTGCCTACTTAGAGGCGATCTCTGCTTGACTTACAAAGCCATGTCTGACCCAGGACTGTTAGAAATGCTACATCTAAAGAGATCTCAATCCCTCCACACCACACCCTCCAGAGACCTCAACCTCATTACCACAATCAACAGAACAAGCTGGAGGAACAGGTTCATAACCCAGAGACTACCCATGCTATGGAACAGACTTCCCATACATGTCAAACAGAGCACCTCACTGGCCCTCTTCAAGATAAATCTTGATGAGTGGATGGGAAGTAGAAAGTTCAACACAGGGATCACTCCAGTGGCTCTACTCGGCAGAGGTACTGGGAACTAAGGTTGTGTGGCACAATGCCAGGGTAATCCTATGGGCTAGACTTGTAAAGGCTCCAGGGCCATTAGCCTAGTACACACCTATGAACCAAAAAGCTGCATCCTGCTGACATAAATTTGATTCACATCTCCTCCAAGTACCTATCGCATGAGCATTCCAAGACATATAACCTGACCAATAACGCTTGTGGGTCTTAGAAGACTAACAAGAAGGTTGCAATTTTGTACTTAAGTTTAATAACAGGTTTTCAGAAATGGCATCAAATATAAAATAATCACATAGATATGAACATGGCTGACAATGTCTTAAAGTAAATTGGAAAATTATGGAAATTTTTTTTTTCTTTGTGGCAAGGCCATAAACCATACCATATTGTGAAAAGTACTTCATTTAGCAATAATGTTGCTTAGTTATACACTGTTTTCAGAATTGCATTTTGTACAACTCTAGAAATACCGTCCTCTGAATAAAATGCATTGCCCCATGCAGCTTTTAAGAATTTTCTAGTAAAGGCATCGCTTTAATATATCAATATGTAGCACAATCTCTGGCCTCATTCTAAAACACTGAGAAAAATACTCAATGTGAGTTTCTGATCTCCCTTTCCCTGTAATTGCTTCATAGAAATATATATTAAGCAAACTGGTTATACATGATTTTGTGTAAACACATACCTCTCAACCTCTTAGCACAAGAAATCTGGACAAAATATAAAATAATGGGGGACAAAGGCCCAGAAATAGGGACATATTTTAAATATTGCTCTTATAAACTTAGAAAGTTCCTAGAATACTTGAATTTGTGTTATGATACACTTTCTGAAAGATATGAAGTGTGAAACAAGTGTGAAACTCAAATGTATGTCATTATTTAGTGACTTCAGTTCTCAGTGATTTGCCAGAAAATCACAAATTTTATGAGAAACAAACCAAAACTAGCAAACATATGGACATTCTGCGAAAATCTGGACAGTTGAGGGGTATGTGTAAGCATCCCAGAACTTCCTTTGCTATTGTAATTTTCTGAAAACTTTAAGGGATGGTTTGTTGTACTGACATCATTTCATGTCAGCATACAGTTTGTGTTCTGCAATATTTAGCCATTAGAGCAACCATTCTTGGGATGATCTCAGTGGTAACTGTGCTGCTATTGTCAGACTGATAGCTACTAGGTATGGTCTGTAAGTTTAGCACAGAAAAAAGGCTATGAAATGCTAACTGCCTTCATTTAAATTTCTGGCTAATCTCCACTTACAGACTGATACTTAAGAGCTTTTCTAATGCATTTCAAATTACGTATTTAAGTCTACTTTACCCAATTAAAAATTAATAAAGAAGACTGCAGCAATTAATAAAGAAGACTGCAGCAATGCACTTAAGTATTACATTTGCAAGTTACATCTGGCTTGCATAAAAAGTCATGTTTGACTTGGGATATATTAATACCTTGTACACTTTTCTAACCACAAATGGTATTTCC
The DNA here is from genome assembly GCF_019279795.1 of Protopterus annectens. NCBI lineage: Eukaryota > Metazoa > Chordata > Ceratodontiformes > Protopteridae > Protopterus > Protopterus annectens. The sequence goes on from NC_056726.1 coordinate 1,474,975,245, forward strand.
TAGCAACTGATGATTTGAACAGACTTTTCAGGATAACAGTACGTAAGCTGAAGTTATTTTATAACAGTGTTGTATTTAAGTTGTTCAACTTACACTGAAATATGGGGAATCAGATTGCATAAAAAGGTTGGAAATTAGTTAAACACTGTTACAGGCAGATGAAATTTCTTTTCTAGCAGCAGTACAAATTAGGAAAATTATTATGTTGTCAAACGTATAAAATGGAATGAAAGGGATACACTCACTTCTCTAAGGACATCACTTACATACATGGCTCCACAACAACATTTACATTTGCCACTATTCTAATACTTACAATCACGGATTCCCCAACATTTACATATCTACAGTATTCACTGCATTCCCAAGGGTGCAAGTGCCCCTCCTTGTGAAAGCGTGTGCCCCACCTGAGTGCCCCAGCCCCTGGAATACTAAAAGTTGCATGCAATAGGAGATATCTTTTGGAGTGATTTCTGTGAAATGCCCCAATCAGATGTTTCTGGTTAAGTGACTTGCTCAGAGTCACACATTTGGAAGTAAAACTAGTCAAACCCTGTACCACTTTTCTTCTTCTCTTTCGGCTGTTCCCGTTAGGGGTCGCCACAGCGGATCATCTGTTTCCATTTCTTCCTGTCCTCTGCATCTTGCTCTGTCACACCAACCACCTGCATGCCCTCTCTCACCACATCCATAAACCTTATCTTAGACCTTCCTCTTTTCCTCTTACCTGGCACCTCTATCCTTAGCATCCTTTTCCCAATATAACCATCATCCCTCCTCAGCACATGTCCAAACCAACGCAATCTTGCCTCTCTGACTTTGTCTCCAAACCGTCCAACCTGAGCTGACCCTCTAATATACTTATTCCTAATCCTGTCCATCCTTGTCACACCCAGTGCAAATCTTAACATCTTTAACTCTGCCACTTCCAGCTCTGACTCCTGCTTTTTTGTCAATGCCACCATCTCCAACCCATACAACATAGCTGGTCTCACTACCCTCTTGTAGACCTTCCCTTTCCATCTTACTGTTACCCATCTGTCACAAATCACTCCTGACACTCTTCTCCACCCACTCCATCCTGCTTGTACTCTCTTCTTCACCTCTCTTCCACACTCACTGTTACTCTGAACTGTTGATCCCAAGTATTTAAAATCATCCACCTTCGCCACCTCTACTCCTTGCATCCTCACCATTCCTCTGTCCTCCCTCTCATTCACACACATATATTCTGTCTTAGTCCTGCTGACCTTCATTCCTCTCCTCTCTAGAGCATATCTCCACCTCTCCAGGGTCTCCTTCACCTGTAACACTGAGGCAGCTAATTAAGAGCTTGAAGCCTCAATCCTCCACACCAACTGCACACCTCCATTAGATTTTTTTTTTTTTTTTGGTAAATCATTCATTACAGTTTCATAGTTCTCATTGTTCAGAAATTACATGTCCATGCAAAAGCTGTTAAAATTCTGTTAAACTTTTACATGAATGGAGTTGTATGGTACTCAAAGCTCTGAGGTGTTAATGAATTTCTTCCTGTAGTCAAAAGTACAGGGTTTGAATCGTTTCATTTCCATTTACCTACAGAGTGACTCTGAGGAAGTCACTCAGGCAGTACTCCTGGGTCACTGCTGGATCAACCTGAAAAGGGACATTTTGGGCAATGGGTTTCCCTAGGTAACAAATACATAAATAGTATTTAAAAATTTTTTATTTTTGGGGGCCTCTCTCCCCAATTATTTTTGGGTTTGTCCAGAATTCTTGAGTGAAGAAATTGAGCACTACATTGGTCCATTCCTTGTAAAATGTGTGTCTATCTGGAGAATTTCTGTGGATTACATTTACTAAATGTCGGGTATGTGAGCTTCACACTTTGTGTCTTTCAAAAATGCTTACGAATGCAACTTTCTAAGTATAAAAGAGAAAGATTTAAAATCTGCTCCTGATTGATGGGACTTTGTCTCTGATTCTGAGCTAAGAGATTGGGAGGGAGTGGGAGATGCTGTGGGGATGCACTGTATGGTTCTCACAGCAGCGTGCTGAAATATACTTCTCGGTTGTCATTTATGTGTTTTCATTTATTTTATTACAAGCAAATATTTGAATGTACTTAGTCATACAGGGTGATTTAATTGTTACATTTGTGCATGTATATATGTATGTGTGTCTGCATGTGTATGTGTGTGTGTGTGTGTGTGTGTGTGTGTACCTGCATGTACACATGCGTGCATGTGCATGTGTGTGTCTGCGTGTGTGTGCGTCTGCGTGTGTGTGTGTGTGTGTGTATGCCTGCATGTACACATACGTGCGTGTGCATGTGTGTGTCTGCGTGTGTGTGTGCGTGTCCAAGTGTGTGCATGTGTGTGCATCCTGTATCCCAGAGTAGTTAGGGTATAAAGGAAAGAATCAGTTGTAGTAAACAGGAGCCTCATCATAGCACCCATGTTCTTTGTGTATGATCCTTTGTTTTCTTGTTTTGTTAACCATTAACAATGTGCTTATTTGTCTATAAATAAACTGCACACCATGAAGTCTACAAATTTAATGTTAAAATGTTAATTATGAATGCATTTTTAATTTAACTTGTTTTTTGCAGACATATGGTGTGAAATATACTGTGTTGGACGACAACAGTTTGTTATTTTGGCTATGAGCTGTTAATGGGCTGCTTCCTGTAATGCAACTTTTGAATCCCTCGGCCTTCATTTGTCTAGTGTGAGTCTGCTCAAGTCATTTAACAGGAAGTGCTCATGGGCTGCCACTGAAAAGAGACATTTTTAAGTAGGTTTTCCCAAGCTGCTAGCAAATTCATTACACGTTTCCTCTTTTGAATTCCTGCACCCTTCAGAATGCCCCTAATTAGTGCTTCACTATGTACTATTTCACTATGAATCCTTACACATTTGTTGTAGTTTGATGGCTTGACAGATGCATTTCAATGAGTGTAAGTTTCAAAGGAAGAGAAGTTTACTGTTGTTCATGCTAGTTTTGTTTTGTCAATGTGAGTGTGGTTTGATTTGTTCATCAAATGGCGGTTAATGTTTTTGCTGTAAACTTTTTAATAACATTAAAAAGTTTAAACTAAAGCAAAATCTTTGTATTCATTGTAAAGGTAATGAATAAAATAGTATGCACAATGACAGGTTTCAGCTGTGTTTTTATGATTACCAGAAATACTCGGACAAGTAAAGGTATATTGGTATTGCTGTAGCAGAGGGAGACTGGTCCATTACTCTGCCTAGGGCTCCTTTTAACCATGAGACAGTTCAGTACTTACTGTTAAAAAACTGCACAAGTATTTAGCCTCAGATGTGCCCTATCATTTTTTTCTATCTTTTTTTAAAACCAGGTAAATGGGCAACCTAAAGCACTGTCTAGTTAAATGGCCTACTCAAAGTCATACAGTAGGCAAATGGAGGTAGAAGGAATCAAACCCCATATTGTTAACTAACATAGGTTCACAGGTAGGTACTAGGCTATCTGCCCGAGGGCATTTATAAGCCTATCCAGAGTGCGTCGGCTTTCGCCGCCCCATTGATTAATTAACTGATCCTCTGTCAGGCAGAACCAATGAAGTGATCCCAGGGGTGTATTTTCTGTTACCCATCCACTCGTCAAGGTTTCTCTTGAAGAGTGTTAGTGAGGGGCTCTGCCTGATGTAATTTGGAATTTTGATCCAAAGCATGGGGAGTCTCTGTGACAGGAATTTATCCTTCCAGCATGTTCTATTTATTGTTGTGGTAAAGTTTAGCTCACTAGAGCGAGTGGCTCGCAGTGACTTGGATTTCTTTAGGTGGAGCATGTCCATCAACTCTGAGTTGGACATGGCTTTGTAAGTCAGGCACAGATCATCTCTGAGTGAGCGATATGCCACTGAGTACAACCAAAGTTTTTTCAATTGGTCTGCATAGGACATATGTTTGAGACCAGTAATCCTCTTGGTGAGGTACTTTTGTGGTCTTTCCAGCTGTTGGAAGTGTCTTGTGAGGTACATCCCAAATGAGGCATTGTACTCTATGATGGGTGTAATGAGTGACGGGTAGAGGGGCACTATAACTTCTTTATTTCTAGATGTGAACCCTTTAGTAATTAGATGGGCCACATAGAAGGATTTCCTAACTACTTTGGCAATATGATTATCAAAGGAGAGATTACTACCTACTCTGATGATGCCTGACTATGTATGTGGGTGAAAGCGCTAAGTTATCTGTTTACATGTACAGGAATATTATGTGTTTTTTCGTTCACTTGGTCTATTAAAGTTTGCAGTGTCTGAGGAGCTGAGCCAGTTTATCATTTACAAGTTTTTGGTGTCACATTGTGTCGGCTTAGAGATTACTATCTACCTGGGCCCCCAGATCTCTTATTACCTCTTCTGTATTAAGGGGGCTACAACCTATGTGGTAATTTGTGGGTGTTTTGTTTTTCCCAAATGGGATGACTATGCATTTTTTGGCATTTAGCTTGAGGCCATGACTTTGACACCAGGTGTCTGTCTCAGTAAGGCCCTATTGGAGGATGTCCGTGTCAGCTGGAGAGTCAATTATGGCTCCCAGTTTGCAGTCATCGGCGAACTTGGTTAGCCATAGTCCTCCTGTGTTTGCCTGTACTTCTGAGAAGTATATGCCGAACAGTAGGGGTACCAGGACCGAGTCTTGTGGGACACCACTTGTGACTGGTTTAGAGTCGGACCTGGAGCCTGCTATTCTTACTGTGTGAGTTCTGTCTGTAAGCCAGTTGGCAACCCATCTCATGACGTAGGGGTTTATGTTCAGGCTGGTGAGTTTTTCTGTAATACCCGAGTGGGGAATGGTGTTGAAAGCCTTGGTGAGGTCAAGGTAGGCTGTGTGAACCACCTTTCCCTCGTCTATGGCCTTGGTGATTGTCTCAAAGAAGTCAACCAGGTGTAGAAGGCATGATCTGCCCTTAACAAAGCCGTACTGGGTCGGGTCAAGTGTTTAGAGGTTCCCAATGTCTTTGTTAATGAGTTCCATGATGATGTGCTCCATAGCCTTGCAGATCAGGCTAGTCAGGCTTATGGGGCCACAGTTACCAGGGTCAGTTGTGGCCCCTCCTTTGTGGAGAGGAATAACCATTGCTGTGCGCGATTCTATGGGCATGTAGCCTGCGGAGAAGCTGAGGTTGAACAGTGTGTTTAGGTAGGGAGTTAGTTCATTCTGTAGTTCATGCAAGATGCAGCCTGGGACACCATCTGCTCCCATTGACGCTGTGTTTTGGCTTTTGAAAGAGCTGTTTTCACCTGTATGTCTGTGATTTTTGGGACACTACACTTTTCCGGTATTGTTATGGGCCCTTTTGGAGATGGGGGGGGGTGAAGTTTGCACTGAATCTATCTGCCAGGATGTTGGCAATATCAGTAGGTTCAGTATATTTTGTGCTATTTTGCACTAGTTCAGTGCATATCTGCGAGTTGCCACTTAGATTCTTAACATAGCTAAAGAAGGCTTTGTGGTTATCTTTTGAATCCTTGGCTATTTTTCTTTCGAAGTTAGCCTTGGATGATTTTGTGAGGGACCTCCAGTTTCTTACTGATACTGACCAGGGATGTCTTTCCTTCTTGGGATTTGCTTTTTTTCTGAACTAGTTTCCTCCTTCTACTGTATAGCCTGTTTATTGCAGGGGTCCACCAAACTAGTTTCCTTCTCTTAGAGGAGTGAGTTTTGGTTTTGCTAGGGATGGCACGATCCATGCATCCTTGTAGGTGCTCATAGAGTGCATTTGTAAAGGTTTCTGCATCTTGGGCAGAGTTATCGTTTAGTGTGGGGGCTGTGAAACTTACCACCTCTGTCTTAAGTAAGGTGAAGTTTGCTTTAGAAAAGTTTTTTACTGTGGTTTCCTTAATTGGGGGTGGTGGTGGGGTGTGGACATCCAGAGTGATTAGTTTATGGTCTGATCTAACCAGTGACGGGTTGACCTCCGGTGTGGAACACCTGTCGCATGTTGGTGATGACCAGGTCCAATATGTTTTCACCTCTGGTAGGGGAGTTTAACAGCTGATCCAGGGCATTTGAGCTGATGAATTCCAGGAAGCGCTGGGCCTGGGAATTTATACTAGAGTAGTTTTCCCAATGAATGGTAGGGTAATTGAAATCGCCCAATATACAGGGAGCAGCTCTCTTAGAGTTTAGAGCCTTAGTACTCTGCACTAACTGCTAGACCATCGGTTGCATCTTCATTTTCTGATCAATCACTTAGGGCTAAAAATCACTAAGATTTATAGTCAGTCACTAATGTCAGTTAATACTTTCACAGTTTTTGTTGTTCAAATGCTCAGAAAATGCATTATAATGCAAAACCTGTTGTTCTGTTAACTTTTATGTGAATTTGAGTAGTTGCCTCTCATCTGTTTCCAGTTTTGCAGAACATCACTGATTTTGCCTCACATTTATGTTGTGTCAATCGTTGACTCTTTTGTTTGTCTGGTAAATCACTGAGGACCACTGTTGGTCAATAATGACAGTCATTACAATTTCATAGTTTGTATTGGTCACAAAATACATGCCCATGCAATGCTTATTGCTCTGTGAATGACTGAAATGATTTTGGAGTTGTCTGGCACTTATGTTAGTGATCTGTTTCCTGGAGTCAAAGATATAGGGTATGAATCCTTTCACCTCCCATTTCCCTACTTTGTGACTTTGAGCAAGCCACTTAACCAAACAGTGCTCCAGGGTCACCCCTGATAAGGAACACTTTGCCCATTGGGTTTACCTGGTTAATAAATATATAAATAATTTATAAAGTGTGTGCCGTTCTGTCCCCTATTATTTTTGGCCTTGTCCAGAATTCTTGAGCAAAGAAAGTGAGAGTTATTTTGATCTGTTCCTTGTAAAATGTGTGGCGTCTGGCAAATTGCTGTACATTGTGGTCAGTAAATAATGACAGGAATGCGAGTTTCAGATTTTAGATTATTCATAAATTGTTGGATAATGCAAAGCCTGTTATTTTATTAACTTTGTAAGTATATAAATAAATATTTAAAAGCCGTTCCTGATTTTGTTCCTTGATTCTGATTCATTAGTCAAGAAGTTGAGGGGGCAAAGTTGCCAGGGCTTACTCCAGCACTCAAAGGGTGTAAAGCAGTGCATATAATCCAGAACAGGTCACCAACCCATTATAGGTCACACACAGGGGTACACACACACAAGCATACACAGAGAGCTAAGATACCTTTGTGCACTGTTATTTATGATTTTATTCATTCACTTGATCTTAAGCAAAAATCTGAGGTATAATGTCATACAACTGGCTGTAATTGTGTGTGTGTGTGGGGGGGGGTCAATATCACTTCATCGAATGGCTATTCAGCAAACAGCCATTCGTTGAACTCCTATTTAGCGAAACAGGAACAGGATAGGTCCAGAAACAGAGAGCAGCAATGCTGGAATTTATTTGTCCACAATAAAGTGCAGTTGTGCACACTTACCATAAATGTAGATGTTCGAGTGTATTCACTGTTGCAGTCCTAACCAATAGGTTATCCAGTCCCTGGTAGCCCTCTATCAGCCAAAATATCAAAGGTAAGTAAATATGACATTGGCTGCCATTGGTTGTAAAGGACGTCAGGACGTCAGATACAAAAGGAGGCAGCTGACACCATTTCCTCAGTTTTTCTTGCCTTAACAGTAAGGAGCCCCCAAAATACAAGGCTTAGACCAAGATAAAAGTATCTTTGGTAGATAAAAACAAACCAGATTCAGCCTGCACCTTAGGAAAGGAGAGTAGGAGAAGACCAAAAGGGGGAAGGAGGGGGGGGACTAGGACTGCAACAGTAAATACACTCAGACATCTACATTTATGGTAAGAGTACACAACTGTACTATGTTCATCGTGTTTCACTGTTGCAGTCCTTACTTATGGGTTGATTACCAAAGCCCAGAGAAAAGGGAGGAGGAATACCAACAGAATCAAGGATTGGAGAGAATGCCCTGCAAAACAGCAGTGGCAAAACCTGCCCTGGATCTAGAAAACAAAGGCAAATTATAATGCTTTGTGAAAGTGTGTACAGAAGACCATGTGGCAGCCTCCAAAATATCTTTAGTAGGGACACCCCTTAAAAAGGCTGCAGAGGTGGAAGCTGCTCCAGTGGAATGGGTCCTAACCCCTTGAGGAGGAACCTTAAAAAGGCTGCAGAGGTGGAGGCTGCTCTTGTGGAGTGGGTCCTCACCCCTTGAGGAGGAACCTTAAAAAGGCTGCAGAAGTGGAAGCTGCTCTAATGGAATGGGTCCCAACCCCTTGAGGTGGAGCTTTGCCATGAAAAGAATAACAAAAAGTAATACAACGTGCAATCCACTTGGAAATGGTTTGCTTAGAAATAGCCTTGCCCTGGGCTCCAGGGGCAAAACTGACCAATAGCTGAGCTGATTTCCAAAGGTCTTTAGTCTTGTCCAGGTAAAACTTGAGCTGTCTGTGCACATCAAAAGAATGTAGGATCCATTCACCTCTATTTTGTGGATTAGGAAAGAAAGTAGGAAGGTGTATGGACTGATTAACAGTCAGGCTAGAAACCACCTTAGGCATAAAAGAAGGAATGGTTCTCAGAGAGACTCGATCTGCATGGAAGACAAGAAAAGGCTCCATTGCCATCAAAGCTTGCAGCTCAGAAACTCTCCTTGCTGAAGTTATAGCCAAGAGGAAGGCAGTTTTCCAAGATAAAAACTTTAAATCTGCAGTGGCGGCTGGCTCAAAAGGAGGAAAAGTGAGTTTCTCTAAAACAAAATTAAGGTCCCAGGCCAGAGTAGGCACCCTTCTGGGAGGTTTTAAGTTGCTAGCACCTCTGAGAAACATTTTCATCAGGTGATGAAAGAAAATGGGTTGTTCAAAAGAACAATGAGCAGAAATAGCTGAAGCATGGATCTTGATAGAGGAAAAAGAAAGGCCACCATGAAGCAAATCAGACAAGTATTCCAGGATCAGGGGAAGCGTAGGCTGAGAAGAAGATTCCCCTCTAGCCTGCATCCAATGACAGAATCTTTTCCATTTGTCAGCGTAGGACTTCCTAGTGCTAGGCCTCCTAGCCTCATGAAATACGTCAACCACCTGCTGGGAAAGAGAAGAAGAAAGGGATTGATTCATACAATGAGCCATGCCGCCAAGTGCAGAGACTGGAAATGAGGATGCAGAATTTTTCCCCCTTCCTGAACCAACAGATCTGGTTTCAGAGGAAGGTGCCAAGGACGGAACTGGGAGAGGCTGTGAAGCAGTGGATACCAGTGCTGCCTGGGCCAGTCTGGAGCTATGCGAATGGCCCTTGGTCTTTCGTCCCTGATCTTATATACTCTGGGAAGAAGAGGCAGAGGAGGGAAGGCATAAACTGAAAGTAGCATCCAAGGGAAGGACAGATCATCCACTCTCCAGGCCTTGCTGTGATGCTGTCTGGTGCAAAATAGTGGTAGAAGGTGGTTGTCTGGAGAGGAGAAGAGATAGACCTGAGGAGTGCCCCATCATTGAATGATGCTGTAAAAGACTGCCCTGTTCAGTTGCCACTCATGAGGATCCAGGGTCTGTCTGCTCAACTGGTCTGCCAAAGCATTGAATCTCTTTGGAAGAAACTAAGCTACAAGATGTATGCCCAATGATGCTGCTGTGGACCATAGAATCATACCCTGCCTGCACAGGGGGTAAGAATGAGTCCCTCCCTGTTTGTTGATGTACCACATGACTGTGGTGTTGTTGATGTACCACATGACCGTAGTGTTGTCTGTCCTGACAAGCAGGGTCCCTGGAGGACGAAGATGCTTGAAAGCCAGTAAGGCCTGCTGAACTGCTGTCAACTCCTTTAGGTTTATATGCAGATGCATCTGGTGGGCGTTCCAACGTCCCTGTATGCATCTGCCATCCAGGTGAGTTCCCCAGGCGAAGTCAGAGGAGTCCGTGGTCAGAACTTGAATGGCAGGAGGTGGGCGGAAAGGTATGCCCTTGTTTTGTAAACAGGATGTAACCCACCATAGAAACTCTGTCTGCAGACAAAGAAGCAGAGGAATTATCATATCCAAGTCCTGTGTGTGTTGACACCAAAGGTTCTTGAGGTACCATTGCAATTTCCTCATATGCAGTCTTGCATATGGAATCATGAGAATGCAAGAGGCCATGAATCCCAGAGCTTGCAGGTATTTTCTTGCAGGGAGCTGGGACAGGCTTGCCAAGTCCTTGAAGTAAACTGAAAGTGTCTGCTTCTCCTGGGTGAGATGTATCATCTGGGCGGCTGTGTTCAGACACGCTCCGGGAATGTTATCTCCTTGGATGGCACCATTTTTATTTCTTTTTGTTGAATGTGTAACCAGGGAAGAGAGAAGAGTCTTTACAAATTCCAAATCCTTTAACAGCTGTTCCTGAGAATTTGCTTGAATGAGACAATTGTCCAAGTATGGATAAATCTGAATTTTCTTCTGCCTGCAAAAAGCAATGACTGGAGCCATGCACTTTGTGAAAACTTTGAGAGCAGTAGATAAGCCAAAGGGCAGTGCAGAGAATTGATAATGTTGCTTGCCCGCTCTGAAATGAAGGTACTGCCTGCAGCGTTTCATGATAGGGATGTGCAGATAAGCTTCTTTGAGATCCAAAGTTACTGGCCAGGAGTCCTTGTCCAGCATTGGCAGTAATTGATGCAGAGTGAGCATTTTGAACTTTGGAATTACCAAGAAGGAGTTCAGAATGGACAGATCTAGAATGGGATGCCAGGTGCCTTCTTTTTTTGGAACTAAGAAAAGTCTGGAGTAGAAGCCCTGGCCTACCTGCTGTGCAGGAACTGGTTCTATTGCCCCCAGATGTAACAGAGATGAAATTTACTTTTCTGCTTCTGCCCTCTAGTTTGGAGGAATGTCCAGGAATCCCTTGGGCATGGGAAAGGTGTGGAAGGAAACTTTCTGTCCTAGGGATACAGTTCTGAGTACCCATTTGTCGTCTGTGATGGTGGCCCAGACATTTGCAAAAAATGGCCAACCTTCCCCCTAAAGGAAACTCCGGGCAAGCAGGAACAGGCAGAAGTTGGACAGAATCATTGAAAATGCTTGGATTGAGATGTAGGCTTAGAACTTCCTGTCTTAGAAGTGGAAGCATGCCATTGCTTAATCCTTTGAGGGTTAGCCACATGCCCCCTAGAAGATTTGTAACCTCTAGTCCTGGAATGGCTCTGTCTGCTGGTATCAGGAAAAGTCCATCTCCTAGAAGGGTAATTCCTGCTGAAGCGAGGAGGTTGAACTTGCAGAAAGTCTTTAACTGTTTGCATAGACTTGACATTATCCTCCATCTTTTTCAGCACCTCCTCTGCTTTGCTGCCAAAAAGACTGTCCTTGTGCAAAGGTACATCTAAAAGCTTAGACTTAACGGGCTCTGGAAGGGGCTGTTCCCTGAGCTAAGCATGCCTTCTGATAACAGATCCAGTAGATGTTGCCCTGCAGGAAGCTTCTAAAATGTCAAAACCACAATGTAATGAATGCTTATTGACAAGACTGGCAGAATGCAGCAAATCCTACATATCTTTACTCTCTGCCAAAAGAGGTACACTTGCAATCTTTGACTTAATAACCTCCAAGGTGTGCTGCTGATACGTAAGCAAATGAAAAAAGACAATTGGTAGATCTAATAGCAAGAGCAGCAGAGGTATAAAACTTTTTACCCCACCTATCCAGATTCCTAGATTTTCTGTCAGAAGGAACAGGATTTTTGGTAAAAGTGGCCTTAACCCCTTTAGGCCCTTGAGAAATAACCTCTGCGTCAACTAGGGGATTCCTAAAAAGAAACAGATGAGAATCAGGAACTCTATAGTACCTGTCGGGTTTCCTGGGAGCAGTAGGAACAGAATTTGGAGTCAAAGAATTTTCCAGGAAAACATCATCAACCACTTCCAACACTGCAGGAATAGCCAGAGGCTTATGCTGAAGCAAATCCAAGAACTTCCTGATCCTTTTCTTAGATCGGGGGTAATCCTGACTTTCCCATTTAAAATGCACCCTATGTGTATACAAAGTATCACCAAAAGAAAAATCTTCTGGAGGAGAAGCAGAAGGAATAGATTCCTCTGCATCTGAATCCTCAAAAGGAGAAAAAAACCTGAGAAACTTCCTCTTCATCAGCAGAAATGCTAGAAGTATCAGAACCTGAATAAGATAAAGCTTCTGGAGACAAATCCCTACCCCTTTTGGAAGGAGGAGGCTGTGAGCCCCTAATAAGAGTCAAAAGGTCATTAGCCATTTTAACTACCTGAGATTGAGAGGAACATGAGGAAGCTGGAGCCTGCTTTTTCACAGGCTTATGGCTGGAGGATTTACCTGCAAGTCGGAAGGACTCGAGAGGCTTGGCCACTGCCGAAGTCGTGGAAGGGGTCGTCGGTATGTGCCTGCAGTCAGAACAAAGAAAGGAGGCCTCAGAAGCCAGTGCCTGCTTAGCGGCTCCGGATCCAGCCAAGGTGGCGACAGACAGAAATTCCAAAGGCAAAATGGAAGCCTGCGGCATGGAGGACTCTGAAATGGTCTCAACAGAGGCTTGCGGTTGAAAATCCACAGACTGCAGGGGCTGCAAAGGCACCTCACTGGCTACCACTGGGTTGACGACCAACTTAACCGGGACATCGTTGGTAGATCTGACACTCTGAAGCCTGTCATGGTCTTTATCCTTACTCTTCTTAGGAACATCTGAAGCCTGAAGACCAGTGGACACCATACCGACAAACTTAGGCCAAACTCCAAGATGCTTAGCTAAAAATTATCCCGACGATGAATAGTATGGGGATTAAAGGAAGCACATAGCTCACAGGAACGTCGTGGTCAAGGCGTAAACAAATACAATAAGAATGAAAATCTCGATGAGGAATCTGCTTTCCACAGGCAAGACAATTATTAACTTTTTCTGACATTCATTAAGGCAAGAAAAGAGGATCCCCAATGGGGTACTTAGCTGTAGTTGGCTTCAACTTTGTAGTCGGAAATCAAAAAGGTAAACGGCTGACCGGCACTCATGCAAAAATGCTTCTGCTTCGGGCTCTGTGGCAAGAAAGACTGAGGAAATGGCGTCTGCTGCCTCCTTTTGTATCTGATGTCCTGATGTCCTTTACAACCGATGGCAGCCGACGTCATATTTACTTACCTTTGGTATTCTGGACGATCGAGGGATAGCGGGGAACAGATAACCCATTGGTTAGGACTGCAACAGTGAAACACAATGAACATCAGAGATTAAGGGCTTTCATACAGGTACTTCATCAGAATCACAAAACAAATCACATCCAGCACTGTAAAATACCCCACCCTTAATACCCTATCCAATGAAAATGGCAAATACATTAACCCATACTTTAACTGTTAAAATGTAACCTAACCAACACTAATGTCCCTCTATACATTCTGACTCCAAAACATTTGATATAATGTAGATTAATATCAAAACCCATTCAAAGGCATAACATTTGTAAAAAATATATATAAAAATATGTTTATATAAAAACAGGTTGGTAGCCTAAAAATGTGTGGAAAATGCTAGTATTACATTAGTATTTGTTTTGTGATTCTGATTAAGTACCTATACAAAAGTGCTTAATCTCTGTTATTGTGGACAAATAAATTCTTTGGATACTTACTCCAGTGTTGCTGCTCTCTGTTTCTGGACCTATCCTGTTCCTGTTTGGTATTGTGCTTTCAGCATTTTTCAGTGTTTGGTCCTATTTAGCGAAGCTGCACTTCATCAAACAGCAAATTTTACGTAGGGTAAACAAGCAGTTGGCCAACTGAGCGACCACAAAAAAAAAAAAAAATTTAAAACCTGCCAACCTCCCCCAATGTAGGGGACTGCACCCTCTCCCCCCACAGACACACATCCTAAATAAATATACCAACTCTGACATTGCACTACAGTGGGGAAAAGGGCAAATTGCAGACGGTGGACAACTGCTGTTTTGCCCGAGTTAAAATTCACCATTCAATGAAGAGTGGCTTCGCTAAATCGGTGTTCACTGAATAGCTATTCGACAAAATAATATAGATGTGTGTGTGTGTGTGTGTGTGTGTGTGTGTGTGTGTGTGTGTGTGTGTGTGTGTGTGTGTGTGTGTGTGTGTGTGTGTGTGTGTGACAAACTGAAATGCTGCCAGCCCAGCTAGCTGGAATTTTGTAAATAAATATATGTCATTTCTGAATATTAATATGATCCATAGGGTTGTCTTACAAATGTAAGAGAAATATATGTTGTGTGTTTATTAAACCACTGGTACAGAAGTGTGTATTGAACTGTATGTTATGTACTGAGCTTCAAGAATGCAACCACAGTGTACCCTGATGGAGAAGAGCAGAAATGTATATGGACTATATGCCTATGCAAATGTATGTTTTGATGGTAGAAGTTGGAACATACAGAGTTAGCTTGCAAACCCTCAAGAAATAAGTTGAAATTGTTTATGATTCTGTTATCTCTGTTTCAGCTCAGAACAGACACAATGTCTAAAGCTAGAGGTTTTCCTATTGTCCTGAAACAGAAATAATTACTAGGTTTCAAATGTAAAAGTGGTGTTTTACGACTTCCAGTTCTAAGCAAACTTCTGAGAGATAAGTATTTTTCACAGAAAAATGTTAAATTCTGTTGGTATCTGTTAGCCTGGAAACTGGGGACAGGTGAAAAAGAGTGATGTCATCCTTCTGACCCAGCAGTCATGTGTATTATTAAATTAAGAACTATCTCAGAGATCGAGTCTGTGCATTTTGTATTTTTCTTTGGACCTGAAACATCCTCTCATTAGCACTTGCTTTGCTAATAGTAAGGACTAGATTACAGTAATCCCTCTTAGAGATAGATAGGAATATAGTAAGATTAGTTTAGATGTTTTCTGTATTGATGTGAGACTGTCTGCAATGTTGTTTTGAAATATTTCCTGTGATTCTGAACTCTGTTATCACTGTGTTGAGTTATTGAGTATGGTCTTGTTTTGTTATTATTTATTATTCAATATATTTAAAACTTTTAATTGTGACTGGTTTGTTTAAAGATATTTAAGCTCTTAGACTACTTGCATGTGTATTTGGTGACACTGTATAGGCCACTCCAATAGCCTTGCTGTTGGTCACACTTACCATTTGGATAATAGTAACATCACACAGTAGGATTGGTCACCCTTTGGGAAGGGCCTTAAAGTAGCTGATAAGGGATTCTAGTGGCAGTCCTAACTACCTTATGGTCTGGACAGAAGGGGGCATAGCTAGTAAACTTCTCACACCCTTTCCCAGGAGTGTGTGTGTGTTTGTATATCAATCAAATATCAAAGTGTGTGTGTGTGTGTGTGTGTGTGTGTGTGTGTGTGTGTGTGTGTGTGTGTGTGTGTGTGTGTGTGTGTGTGTGTGTGTGTGTGTGTGTGTGTGTGTGTGTGTGTGTGTGTGTGTGTGTGTGTGTGTGTGTGTGTGTGTGTGTGTGTGTGTGTCAGCTACTTGGGCAGGGACACGAAGCACTGGTTGGACAGAGAGAGTGCTGGAAGGACTTGGCTTGGAACCCTGGCTAAGGACTCAACTCTATAGCTGTGCCAGTGGGGAGTCTTATTGGGGATCTGGAGAAAGTGGGAGAAACCAGCTCCAGACTCACTGTGATCTATGTGTGTTCTTAAGGGTAATTGTACTTTACTGTGTGTGTACTTGTCATCCTCTCAATGTGCATGTCCCTCACTGTGAGGATTGAGGCTCCTTGATTACTGGGCCAGCAGTCATTTGTGTACACACACTCGCATAAACGCATGTGAGTCATAGATCAAAGCATTAACAATGTAGTGGATAGAATGAAGGAATAACTGAGATGGGGAGAAAGGCTAAACTTATTTGTCAATGGAAATTTGTAACTAGAGATGCTAAGAGAGAATATGAGAATAATTTACTTATTTCTTGTGTGTTTATGGGGCTCGTAGATTTTTTCACCTTAATCTCAAGTCTGTGATGTTCGAAGAGCTGGGTGTGTGTTAAAATGCAGTATATTACAGCTGCTGTAGAACATTTCTGTCTTCTAATTATTGTAAAAGGAAAACATTATGTTGTAATCAAATGTCTGTTCTGGCACGCGAAGAGAGACTGGAGCTATCAGGATATTCTTATAACGTCCACAGTTTATCCATAGTGTGAACTTTCTTCCTTGCTGCTAGTAAACGTTACATTTTACCCATCTGTTTCACATTATAGGAGATAACGTGCAATTCTGCATTTTGTAGATTGAAAGTTGACTGTGGCTGTGTTTTCTTTAATTGTTTTGCTTGTTGTAATGGACGGTACCGTATTCATGATGTTACAAACTTGCTCTTCCCTGTATTGCTTGATTGTCTGATGCTGACTCTAGATGATTGCATTTTTTTGGGGAGGGTGCTTGACCTGCTCACCTGGACTCGTGGACTTTTGCAGCTTGATTTGTTTCTCTTCAGAGTCTTTAATGGTTGAAGAACTGAGTATGTGGTTAAACAGCATAAAGTAACATTTTAACCGTGCTGTGAGCACCCTGAATACTTGTTAGTAAATGGTTCACATTTTGCTCTTTTTTTCCACTCTGCATAGTGTTCCATGCTTTTGAAGATGGAAAGTTAACCATGGCTGCATTTTTTTTTAATTCATTTGCTTGTTGATGCTAATTATGTGATGTCAATGTCCAGCCATACTAAGTCTGAAAATGAAGTTTCAGCTTAAGAATTTAAGGTTATGTAATTTTAATTATTAAAGCTACAAATTCATAAAGTCTTCTGATGAGATTTGTTTACAGTTATAACATTCAGAAAATCATAACTGCATCATTTAAAACCACACACTTCCAAAACGTATTCTTCTCCTGGAACAGGTTATTGTGTCCGGAGATTCCCTTTTGAGTGCCGTCCATACTTTTCAGCTCCCATATTTTTGCAGAATGTCCCTGAATTTGCTTCAAATGTTTCCTCATAACAGTTCTGATGTTTTTGGTAAATCACTCATGATTACAGTCAGTAATTCCAATCATTACATTTTATAGTTCATATTTCTAAAAAAAAAAAGATAATAAATGTTGATGCAAAACTTGTTTATTAACTTTTTAGGTTAAATAGAATCATATTTAAAATTATACCTGCTTTTATTCCCCCTTGTTACTTTTGGCTTTGTGTAGAACTCTTGACCAAACAACTGGAGAGATTTGTCACCCCCAAACATTCAGATCTAAATTATTTCTGTTGATGTAATTTTGGCAAAGCAGAAACACAGTCCTGGACAACTCATGTTGCTTTATTTGCTTGGTACAGTTTTTGTCTTTATTAGTGCTGCCTTTCTTGGAGGGGCCTGGAAAACTAATGTGTTTATTTGCAGTCTCAGAAACTCCACAGGTAGCACACTCAGCTTTGGTGCAGCAGTCTTTGGGTTCTATTCCGATGGCACAGACTCGGATTATTTTTTCCAAAACTAACACTGTAGTGCATCACAGCATGGAGGATACTACACTCTTGGGTGTGCTGTCCTTCAGATGAGATGTTAAACTGAGGCCCCCTGCTGGGCATGCTGTCCTTCAGATGAGATGCTAAACTGAGGCCCCCTCCTGGGCATGTTGTCCTTCAGATGAGATGTTAAACTGAGGCCCCCTCCTGGGCATGCTGTCCTTCAGATGAGATGTTAAACTGAGGCCCCCTGCTGGGCATGCTGTCCTTCAGATGAGATGCTAAACTGAGGCCCCCTCCTGGGCATGTTGTCCTTCAGATGAGATGTTAAACTGAGGCCCCCTATGGGTATGCTGTCCTTCAGATGAGATGTTAAACTGAGGCCCCCTCCTGGGCATGCTGTCCTTCAGATGAGATGTTAAACTGAGGGCCCCCCTCCCAGGCATGCTGTCCTTCAGATGAGATGTTAAACTGAGGCCCCCCTCCCGGGCATGCTGTCCTTCAGATGAGATGTTAAACTGAGGCCCCTTCTTGAGCATACTGTCCTTCAGATGAGATGTTAAACTGAGGCTGCAGCTGCCTGAATCAGTGATAACTCAGATGTATTTAAAGGATCCCAAATCATTTATAAAAAAGGAATTTAGGAAGTTCCACAGTGTCATGGCCAAATTTCCCTTTGTCAAAGGGTCTAATCCAGTCAACAAAATGTATAAATAAATCATGGTTGCCTCTATATCTTGATTATGTCTTTATATCTTTGTACTCTGTCTGTTTTTAATGCATCAGAATCATTAAGCAGTTACATTTATTATATTTGAATGGACCTGTCACTGTAAACTGATCCTAGAGTTTTTTCCTCAGAAATCATTGACGGTGAGAAGTTTGCACCAGCAATTATTCACTTCTTATGGGTGATTCCTCCTTTTTTTTTGAGTTGGTGTGAGCATGGAATTAGTATATGTAAATTCAGTGGATGCAGGAGGCCTTGCCCCTGCCCCCTGCAAAAAATGCTTAAAGTTAAAATTTTTGCCCTTCTGTGATTCAGGCATTATCTTCTGGTTATTTGGATCATTGACTTTCTAGAAGTTAGCATCTGATAATTGTACTGCATCGTGTACAGCTTTTAGAACCTATTTTTATTTTCATGTTTTTGTTTGAATTACTCTTGATATGTGTTCTCGGAGCAGTTCTTACCTCTTTAACAGCAGTTGTTAATGGTCAACAAAATAAACTAGCTGAACTGCACGCTTTAAGGTTTATAACTTTTCAGTCCAAGTACTGACAGACCCCCTCCCACATTCTTCCTGAGCTGTCAAAACTATCATTGTAATCCAGGAGCTGTTATCTCACCACTCCAGATCCTACTTCAGAGAACATTTAGCAGGCATTTAAGCTACTTTGCAATTCTCTAGTGTCTGCAGCAGGACAATGTGTGCGCAAAATATGCTGTATGTGTTTTAGATCCCCTTTACCCTCTCACTGAGAAAGGGGAGGTGATGTTAGTATCAGATTAAACAGTCCTGGAAGGAGAACAAGCAGAAAATGCTAGTCTTTACTAGAAGGGGTTGTGTAACAGCTACCACAGTGTGCCCCTTGATGTCATGGTAGATCACATCTCAGAGGTAACTAATAAAGAAAAATGGTCTCTGCAGTGTTGGAAAGGCTACCAGGTGTACCACCACACTTTTGTTTGTGTCTTTTCAAATGAAAGTACTTTGGATGTAGGTACACTCCCACCATGTGTACTGGCACAGTAAAATGGAAGTACTTTGGATGTAGGTACACTCCCACCATGTGTACTGGCACAGTAAAATGGAAGTACTTTGGATGTAGGTACACTCCCACCATGTGTACTGGCACAGTAAAATTGAAGTACTTTGGCTGTAGGTACACTCCCACCATGTGTACTGGCACCGTAAAATGGAAGCACTTTGGCTGTAGGTACACTCCCACCATGTGTACTGGCACAGTAAAATGGAAGTACTTTGGCTGTAGGTACACTCCCACCATGTCATTAGGAGGGAATTAAGGCTACACAGGGACTCTTGCCACTCCCACCATGTCATTAGGAGGGAATTAAGGCTACACAGGGACTCTCACCACTCCCACCATGTCATTATGTGAGAATTAAGGCTACACGGGGACTCTTGCATCATTAAAAAATGACCAAGCTTAGCTATAGTGACTCCAAAATAAGTGGCCTTCATCTGGGAGGAAAAAAAATATAATGCAGATTAATAAAATTAGTAGCTGGTCTAAGTTTTGTTTTTACAAGTAGTAAACTTTGCCATGTGTGTTAAATGATTTAAATCTACCTTTTCACTTGCAGGTTTATTCTTCCGTTGGAATTCCTTGACACAACATAAGAATGAAGTCTGGAATGCAATCAACAACATAATAAACTGTGAGTTCTGGCATTCGCATAAAGACAAGGAAAGACATGATCTGCATCTCTCTCTGAACACCACTGAAGAACAGCTTTCAAAATAGTACCTGGAATTTGTGGAAAAAAATCAACAGTTCCTGTTTGGGATATTCACCAGAATTTATAGGGAAAACAATCAACTTTCCTATATGAGACTATGAGGTCTGTTTTATGAAGTGAATGCTGACAGACAAACAGAGATGACAATACTGACAACAAGTGAATGAGCCATGTGGTGCCCTTAATCACTCATTACGGATCTTATAACCTATGACCTTTGCATGGTTGGTATCATCACTCATTATGGATTGTATAATCTATGCACTTTGCATGGTTGGTATCATCACTCATTACGGATCTTATAACCTATGACCTTTGCATGGTTGGTATCATCTCTCATTACGGATCGTATAACCTATGCACTTTGCATGGCTGGACTCATGACAATAATGTCACAAAGAGTGCATATGATACTTGAACATTCATGCAAATTATAAATGAGTTTTTCACCTTTAAATTTCCCATGAAGTATATGAATTCAGTGCATAAGATAGGGTAGATTGTGACAAATCCTGCTCATGAAATATTGTGACAGTCCAAAAGGGTACCTCATGCATACAGACAATGTAGCTCCTATCTCAATGTGCTGGGCAACAAGCAGGTAAAGTGTTAGATTCCCAGCTATGGATAAATTCCCATTATCTTGAATAGTGCTGCTGCTGGATTTGAACTTTAAGATGTGAATTTGGATTGCAAGAAGAAGAAGACAATCTCTGCCTTACCAATACCAATGAGAATAGCTATTGATTTTCTATTTGGACTGTTTGAATAGTCAAAAATATGCATATTCAAAAAAGTAATATATAAATATTAAAATTTAGTTACACAGAGAATCAAATATGCAGGTGTTTTGAACATCTTATCTGAATGCCATACCAAAAAGTTAGTGTTTATACTGGACAAGAAAGAATGTACTAAATGAAGATGCTAGAAACAGTTAGTAACTGGATATTACCCAGTTAATCTAAAATGCAACATTTCTACAATAGTGTTAGTGTTATGTTGTCATTAATGAATGTTAATAATTGTATTTAACTGTATCATGTCTTTTCTTCAGCAGAATTTTATTTAACTTTTATCATGACTTAACCTTCAGTAGAAAGTTGATACAAACTGTTTATATAACAGAACAAGTCTCACACCACCTGAAAACCATGCCATAGGCCAGCTCCACTGGCATGCATGGATAAATCCTGGGCTATGATCCAGAGGCTCTGAGTTTGTTTAGTGTTATAAATACCTGCTGATGCTGGTGTGAGAGGAAGGTAAGAACAACATGCAGGATCATCTTTCTCCGGGTCTATATTAGAAGAATGAAAGATCAAAATCCTGAACGCTCTAAAGAGTGAAAATGCCAGACCTCGAAGTGCTTTTTGTGAGATCACAGTACAGTGAAGATCAGAATATTTGCCCTTTCCTCACTGTAGTGCGATCTCAGAGTTGGAATATATATTTAGTGGGGGGGGGGGCACAGGAGATCCAAAAGGAATACCAGTTTTGAGGGTTTAACAGGGCAGTGTTGAGGGGTTACCTCACCTGCAGAAGAGGGTGGCACACCCTTGTTGTCACTGATTACATTCCATACCCCTGAGTAGCTACAGATGTGTGCTGAAATTCAGATCCTTAATGCTCCAAAGGCCTCTGGTTTTGAATAGGTGATAGCTACACTCTCCGATGCTTGGTGTTTACCTTATGAAGAAAGGATGGAATGGGCTGTATAGGGCAGCAGACAGAGGAGGATGATGGTCAGCAAGGCAGAAAGAAAAAAAAAAAGAAAAACTGTGCCATCAAGCCAGAATACAGCTGTTCAATGTTCACTATTATTAATTTCAAACTCAGGGACTACTCAGACCATTTAAGATTTTGCAAACTGATAACCCTAAAACAAAAATAGAGAAAACAAAGTATCATTTGTTGTTAAGTAAAGTCATAATGGAGAATATTAAAAGGGGAAGAATCTATATATGGCACGGTTAGACTGCAAAAAAGCAGTTGGGGGGCTTGGCAAGGGGTTGGGAGTGTGGCTTAATGGCTAAGGTGTTTGCCTTACAAACACAAGGTGCAGGGTTTGAGTCTCACAAGGGATAATTGGCTAGGCTTAAAATGGCTTGCAAGGGCAGTTAGCTTAGTACTAAACTATGAACTAAACTATGAACTATGAACTAAACTATGAACTAAACACATGTCCCTTGAACCAAATATCAAACAACCTCTTGAAAACCTGCCAATTTTCAGTATATCATATAAGTTTGGGTAAAGGATTTCACAGTCTCCGAGCCCTGTGATAGAAAAAGGAGCTCCTGATTAGTGCAGTAGACTGGGGTAACATAACAAAGAGAATTATTACAATTAGCACAAGTATTGTGATTATTAAGAAAATGCCCAAAAGTAGCTGCTAAGATTCCAGATTTTCTAAGCATTTGAAAACCAAAATTAAGTCACCTCTTAATAATACCATGGCAGATGCTCTAGTCTCCCTCTATACATCAAATGACAAAATCCTTTGACCTGCTTTGTAAAAGTCTTCTGCACATTCTAGTTTTTTCACTTGTAATAACATTAAGAACACAGAAAGATCAACAGTGTTCTATAATGGGCCAAACAGCGGAGATAACACAATCAAGACTTTATCATCTCTGCTGGAAACAGTCCACAAGATGTCCCTAAATGAACCATAACACTTTTGTAAGACTGCTTTAATGTGCTCATCATGTTTTAAACTGGAATCCACTAAAGCCCCCAAATTTCCTAACAAGTACAGCTGCAGTTAATATCTGATTGCCTAAGGCATAAGGGTACTAAAAACAGTGCAACACCGTACATTTTTTTAGTATTGAACCTCATATCCTTAGGTGCTGATCTCTGTAAGATCGTATCTAAATAACCTTGAAGTTCGCATTGAACATTATTGCTAGTGGCTGTACCACCAACTTCAGTATCATTGGCAAGTTTACTCAGCCAGATAGGGGTCCAAATGAAGAGGTAATAAAATCAGAAACAAAGGAAGTAATTCATCCTCAAGTCTTGGTGAGTACCTTCACAAGGTGGAACCTGTTTTTTTTTTACAAAATCTCACCAATATGACACTGATAAATAGACTGTATTTTAAATAGCATAAATCATGGACAGATGTAGGTTAAAATAAGAAGAAGATGTACAAACTGATTAAGAGAGAAATTACAGGAAATAAAAATATTTGCACAAGAAAAACTATCAAAAGGTTCAAATGCAAACGTGTGTTCATTAATACAACAGATTCATGAAAAGTATTATATAGAGCAAAAACCTCAGGCTATTTGGAAAAAGAAACGACTGAGGAAGTGTGGAACAAAATCTAGAGATTTTTGAAAATTATAAAAAAAAAAAACAGAAACATGGACATGGGAAAGAAACTGAAAAATGTGATATGGCGCAATATTTATGCAGAGGAGAAAGCCAAACTAATCAATACAAAAAAGTAGCTCCAAACATGTTTGAACAGAAATACAGGCAAAGGTACCCAGATATGGAAAATTTCACAATACAAAAAATAAGATCACAAAGGGGGAATGTAGAAGAGACGATTAGTAAAATAGACGTTAAACAAATAGAAGCTGAAGTTATGAATTACCTGTGAAGTGAAGGATTTACTGTAAACAATCCAACTCTGGCATCATCACAGCATGATAGAACAACGAATCCTCAAATTAAGGAGAAACCAGTGGAATGGAAGCATCTGATCAGTTGCCATATGAAGATACTCTGGAACCTTCAATAGGAAGCCAGTACAAAAGTTCAGTTGAAGTTGCACAGCAAGGGAAGGAGCAGGAAATGGTGGCAACTCTGACACAGTCAATATTGCAAAGTGATGATGACACAGAATGAAGCTGAAGAGATTATGTCACAGGAAGGTGTTTTGGAACTTTCTGTACAATGCCACCCCCCGGTCAGAGAACAAAGAATGTGTCCTTAGTTTAGAAGAAAATTATCTTAGGGAAGAGTTGCTTGATTTAATAGAGATGGATAGACATGTTAAGATCAATGAAAGAAACAGGCTACAGAAAGTCAGTAAGACCCAACATGTTAGAAGTTTGATAAAACAAATGAACACAGTAATCAGGACTGTTCACAGGAATCCATGTGATATAACAGAAGTAAAAAGGACACATGACTGTGCAGTTAACTAATAACAGATAAAGTCTTCCACAAAAACACAGGGCAATAAGGGAAAGGAAGGGAAGAAATCAAATACCATCATGGAATTATCGAATAGAGAAAACAAAGGATCATTTGTTGTTAAGTAAAGTCATAATGTAGAATATTAAAAGGGGAAGAATCTAAATATGGCACGGTTAGACTGCAAAAAAGCAGTTGACAGCATTTCACATTCATGGATAAAGGAGTGCTTACAGATGTAGAAGATACACCCTACACTGATCGATTACATTACAGTGACTATGAAACAGTGGCAGACCACTTTGCAGCTGAGCCATGATAAAGGACAAATTATTACCCTAGGGATAAAAATTCAAAGGGGGATATTCCAGGATGACTCTTTGACACTGCTGCTCTTTTGTCTTGCCCTTATCCCATTAAGCTGTTTACTTAACAGATTAGGTCATGGATACAATTTGGCTCCCTGAAAACAACAAAGTGTAAAGACTTCTCATCTTCTTTTTGTGGATGATTTAAAACTGCATAGTTCTTCAGATAAGGACCGGTTGCTTTGGCATGGATGCATATAAGGAACTGAAATCACAACTGCAAGTGGTCAAATCTTTCTCAGATGATACCGAATGTCATTTGGTCTTGATAAATGTGCAAAAGCAACATTTAGGGCAGGAAAGCTGTAGCACCAGGAAAATATCAGCCTGGGGGGCAGGAATGTGAAATAAAGGAAGTCAGGCAGAAGGGAATGTATAGATATTTGGAAGTTCATGAATAATTGACATTAAAACATAAACAAATGTGAACAAAACTCAGTAAGGACTATTTTAGAAGATTAAAATTAATACTGAAAACAGCCCTGACATCTAGGAGCAAAGAACAAGCTATAAACCAGTTTGCTCTTCCTGTTCTAATTCACAGTTTTAGGGTGATTGACTGGCCCCAAAAGGTATTGGCTCAGTTGGACAGGAAAACAAGAAAAATGCTTAACCCTTACCAAATGATATATAAAAATCAGAGTGCGCCAAGATTATATATATTTCTTGTATTGAAGGAGGTATGGGCCTCCTTGAAATTGATTAAATGTATAGAGCTGCAGTCAGGCTGCATACATATCTGCTGACCTCACCAGATCCAAACATAGTGTAAGTTTTAAAGCATGAAGAGAACGAATCTAAGATGACATCCCTACTTAGTTTAACTGAAGTATATTGGTGTCAAGCAGGAATGGACTCAGGTTCAGAGCTAGAGAGTTCCTTAAGCAAGTCCCTCTGTAGCCTCATAAAGTGGGAAAGGTAGTTCAATGCTGTGAGGGCAAAATGTGGAAGAAGCGCAGACCCTTTTTCCAAATCTGTCCATAGCCCTAGACTTCCTGTTAGTAGAGCTTTCCTGGGCAAGCTCTCTCTTGGTAGCCTCTGCAACCACCATGGCATCTACTGGAATGCTCTTCTTCTAGTGGGATCTTTCTTAAGGGGCCCTGAGAATTTTGTCAGCTGTTTTATGTATTGGCTCTTCAGCATCTGCTTCCTTTCATGCCCTTACTGATACCAGGTCCACTGGGGCGGTTTGCAGGGGGGGGGACACCCAGGATGTAGATGGGCTGGTCCCAAAGGCCTGCAGGAACACTGATTCATCCAGGGTGGGGTGTGGGGCCAACCAGTCATCTCTCTGCTTAAGGATTTCCAAAATGTCTCTAAAAGAGACATCAGGTGGAAATTTAAGGGACCCTTCCCTTTCATTGAAGTCAGTGTCAGTCGTGAGAGATTCCTCTGGGAAATCTAGGTGTCTCTTTTTGCAACTTTTCTTCTGAGGAGCCTCCTCAAGGGAGTGCTCCGGTGAGGTGTTGGAAGAAATATGGGCTCCCACAAGTGGAAGAGACTGGAGGCCCTGAGGGCCAGCTGCCCCGGTGGCAGAAGTGAGGTCTCTGACACAGAGTTCAGGAGAGGAAGGGGTGAATCTGATACTGTCGAAGCCAGAAATCTCCTAGGAGTGGAGAGGACCCTCTCCACCACCTCGAAGGCTGAGGGACTCCCAGAGTCCTGAGAAAAACTCCCCTGCCCTGAAGGGCCAGGAACAGACCATCCCTGGTCACCAGCTGCCCTCCAGTCCAAGGGAGGGAGTCAGCACTGAGCTGTCAAACACAGAGGCACCAAGGGGAAGTGACAGCTCCTACAACTTCAGAGTCAAAGTCATCCCCCAGGACTTGATGTTGAGGCTTTGGCTCCAAGACACACTTAGCCCCAACACAGTCAGCACCGAGCAAGTGAAGGAAGCAGTCAGGCTCAAAGTTGAAATGACTATAGGACCAGATGAACTGGCCCCTGGGACAAACCAATCCAGAAGTTCTGAAGAGGAAGGTCAAATCGAGAAGGAGATATGATTTTGCAAGGGGAAGCTCTGCTCACAGATTCCAAAGGGGACAGAGCTAGAATGACCCCCATCTGAATTTGCATGCTGAGAAATTCCCTCATCAATCTCTCCACCTCATTCTCTGACAGGCTCCAAGACCTGATGGTAGAGAAAAAAGAGGAAGGGCTGGAGTGAGGTCTGGGATAGACATACTGAGGGGACATACTCAGCACCAAAGGTTCTGGCCCTGACAAGATAACAGGGGCACGGGGTGTAGAGGTCAGTGCAAAGACTGGAGCAGAAGTGCTCTGCTCTGAGGTTTTCAGGGCCTTTTTGGGAGGCTCCAACAGAACTAAAGTGAAGGGGTCTGGAGACTATTTCTTAGGGTCCTTCATCTCCTTGGATTTCTTGGAGGGAGTTTGAGCCCCTGAGACAGGATAGCTGGGGAAGGAGGTGGAATAAGCCCTTTGAGGACCAGCTTATTCCTTCTGTCTGCAATGGCCCAGGGAAGGAAAGCCTTGTAGCTAGAGCACACCACTTCCCGGTGTGGAGGTCCCAGACAATAAATACACTCCCTGTGGGCAAAAGACACAAGGATCTTGTGCCCACAGGAAGTGCATTTTTAAAACCGACAGGTTTGTCGGATTTCTCCAACATAGAAGAAGAAAAAAGAAAAGAAAGGAAGAAGAAGGAAGAGGGGAGTGATGGAGAAGAACGCAGCAGAGAAGAGTAGTCTAAAAATAAGGAGTTTTTTAACTAATTCAGAAAGGCTAGAAGGGTAGGTTTTAGAAAAGAAACAGGACAAAAGCTAACTCACGTATCATGAAGACATACTGAAAAGGAATCAAGGAGGAGCTCTAAATGGACCACAATATTTTCCTTATGCATGGCAAACAAGATCCAAGGTATCTGGGAGGAGCAAGGGGGTATGGATAGTGTGGAAGGAGCTCTAGTTCGGAAGCTTTAGCTTCCTAAGATCTGAGTCAGTTCCAAGGTTGGAACCAATACCCACAGGTTTGATGAAGACTGGACAAACAACATCAGAGTGCTCATTAGCCACCACACAGGCAGTCACAAGCTGCCCTTGTATTAATCAGCATGTTTTAAGTGGCCTTTTAAGCTACTCAGGCATATTCCCCATATGTCTGAACCCGATTAGAGCAAAGCTGATTTGCTCCTCTAATAAGGTTGGAAGTGAGTTGGAGGTGCCCTCTCCATTATACGGGTTTGGGGTGAGTTGAGGTCCCCCTCTCCATTATTTTCTTTAAGATAATAATAGAGATAAAATGCAGTAAAGCCTACAATACATATACAGGGCAAATGTCTGCCATAATGTAAATGTCTGAATTAAACAAGAGAAATGTTTGCATTACTGAGACCAAACTGGTTTTGCAAAGATTGTAGATCAATGCAAATGTATTACATTATAATTCTGTGAAAGTTGATATGTGTCAAACTACATCAAGTGTAAATTTGGAAGGAAGGATGTGAGAAAGTCTTAAGAGTAAATTTCTCAAAAAATGTGCCCAGTTTGAACATGTGTCCAGGTGAAACTATACACTTTTGGATGACCAGCTGAAGGTAACATACTAAGACAAAATGTCATAATCGGGGACACTGATTTTTTCCAGGAAAAATTGAATTTCACTGTATAAGGTTTGAGGAAGAAAACAGGATTTTCATAGCATTTGGTATTTTAAACAATGGTACTCGTTTATTTATTTACTATTTATTTGACATTTGTTGACCGGGATAGTCTGACTGGGCTAGTGCCCTTTTTTTGGTATTTTAGACAATGGTACTCGTTTATTTATTTACTATTTATTTGACATTTGTTGACCGGAATAGTCTGACTGGGCTAGTGCCCTTTTTTTGGTATTTTAGACAATGGTACTCATTTATTTATTTACTATTTATTTGACATTTGTTGACTGGGATAGTCTGACTGGGCTAGTGCCCTTTTTTTGGTATTTTAGACAATGGTACTCGTTTATTTATTTACTATTTATTTGACATTTGTTGACTGGGATAGTCTGACTGGGCTAGTGCCCTTTGTTTGGTATTTTAGACAGTGGTACTCGTTTATTTATTTACTATTTATTTGACATTTGTTGACCGGGATAGTCTGACTGGGCTAGTGCCCTTTTTTTGGTATTTTAGACAATGGTACTCATTTATTTATTTACTATTTATTTGACATTTGTTGACCGGGATAGTCTGACTGGGCTAGTGCCCTTTTTTTGGTATTTTAGACAATGGTACTCGTTTATTTATTTACTATTTATTTGACATTTGTTGACCGGGATAGTCTGACTGGGCTAGTGCCCTTTGTTTGGTATTTTAGACAATGGTACTCATTTATTTATTTACTATTTATTTGACATTTGTTGACTGGGATAGTCTGACTGGGCTAGTGCCCTTTTTTTGGTATTTTAGACAATGGTACTCGTTTATTTATTTACTAGTTATTTGACATTTGTTGATTGGGATAGTCTGACTGGGCTAGTGCCCTTTTTTTGGTATTTTAGACAATGGTACACGTTTATTTATTTACTATTTATTTGACATTTGTTGACTGGGATAGTCTGACTTGGCTAGTGCCCCTTTTTTGGTATTTTAGACAATGGTAATCATTTATTTATTTACTATTTATTTGACATTTGTTGACTGGGATAGTCTGACTGGGCTAGTGCCCTTTTTTTGGTATTTTAGACAATGGTACTCGTTTATTTATTTACTATTTATTTGACATTTGTTGACTGGGATAGTCTGACTGGGCTAGTGCCCTTTTTTTGGTATTTTAGACAATGGTACACGTTTATTTATTTACTATTTATTTGACATTTGTTGACTGGGATAGTCTGACTTGGCTAGTGCCCTTTTTTTTGGTATTTTAGACAATGGTACTCGTTTATTTATTTACTATTTATTTGACATTTGTTGACTGGGATAGTCTGACTGGGCTAGTGCCCTTTTTTTGGTATTTTAGACAATGGTACTCGTTTATTTACTATTTATTTGACATTTGTTGACTGGGATAGTCTGACTGGGCTAGTGCCCTTTTTTTGGTATTTTAGACAATGGTACTCGTTTATTTATTTACTATTTATTTGACATTTGTTGACTGGGATAGTCTGACTGGGCTAGTGCCCTTTTTTTGGTATTTTAGACAATGGTACTCGTTTATTTATTTACTATTTATTTGACATTTGTTGACTGGGATAGTCTGACTGGGCTAGTGCCCTTTTTCAGTGGAGGCCTGGGGAGAAAAGCTCCACAGTTCACTTAAGTAAAAATTAAAGAAATTGACAATATAAAATAACAATACAATAAAAATTACAGGATTGTAGAAGAGGACAAAAATATATGCTAGAGTAAATGAGAGCTGTTCTTTTGGGTACAAGTTAAAAAGTCAGTAAAAATGCATTTAGTATAAGATATTTATCTTGAGGCAGGTAGTGACAATAAACTAGGAAGAATAAAATACTGTAAGGATATTCCTCCATGAGGACTGTGCTTTTCAAATGCTTATGTTTTACAGCAGCAGTGTGTGAGAGTATTAATTATGAGGCAGCTGCAGGTGGGATATAAGCATCATGTTGCCAGAAGATAGGAAGTGAAGAGCATGATCAGAAGTAGGTGACTGTTAATTAATTTGTTAGGTGGCTCGTGTTAGACACAGAGGGGAAGGTAGGAATAGGAAAGGACAGGAAGGAGAGGAAATGAGGTAATGTAAGACAGAAGGAAAGGTACAGCTGGGGTTATTGCAGAGACAAGACCAGGTGCTGGTAAGGTCATTTTTTAAGAGTTTTCTTGAATTCATGGACATGGGAAATGTTTCTGAGGGTCATAGGGAGGTTGTTCCATGACAGAGCAGGAAGGTAGCTGTAGAGATTCTGTCCAATAAATTTTCTAGGCTTGTAAATCTGTAAGAGACATTGATGAGAGCTTATGAGGGATCGAACGGGGTTGTAGACGGAGACAAGAGAGGATAGGTTAGGGCAGAAGGAGGGCTTGTTCAGGATAGAATGGATAATGAGAAGTTGCGTAAATAAGAGTTGACTGGGAAACTCAAGCCAGATGAGTGTTGCTAGCATGACAGTGGTGGGATTTTAAGGGCAGATTAGCTGCAAACCTTGCTACTTTGTTGTAGGTAGTTTTGAGTTTGAAGAGAAGAGAGAACTGTAGGTTAGTTAAGATTTGTGAGCCGTAGAATAGGTAAGGGAGAAGGTAAGCTTGGGCTAGTGAAATTCTGGAGTTGAGTGTGAGGAATCTTTTATTACTGTACAGAAGGCCAAGCTTTTGGTGGGTTTTCTTGATACAGTGATATACATGGAGGTCAGATTTAAGTTGGTTATCTATGATTGCTCAACCAGGTTGAGGAGACCCTGGAGAGGTGGAGATATGCTCTAGAGAGGAGAGGAATGAAGATCAGCAGGACTAAGAATATGTGTGCGTGAATGAGAGGGAGGATGGAGGAATGGTGAGGATGCAGGGAGTAGAGTTGGCGAAGGTGGATGACTTTAGTACTTGGGATCAACAGTTCAGAGTAATGCTGAGTGTGGAAGAGAGGTGAAGAAGAGAGTACAGGCAGGGTGGAATGGGTGGAGAAGAGTGTCAGGAGTGATTTGTGACAGAGGGATACCAGTAAGAGTGAAAGGGAAGGT
This sequence comes from Protopterus annectens, assembly GCF_019279795.1. Taxonomy (NCBI): domain Eukaryota; kingdom Metazoa; phylum Chordata; order Ceratodontiformes; family Protopteridae; genus Protopterus; species Protopterus annectens. The sequence continues at coordinate 1,475,006,255 of NC_056726.1, forward strand.
CTACAACAGGGTAGTGAGACCATCTATGTTGTATGGGTTGGAGACGGTGGCATTGACAAAAAGGCAAGAGTCAGAGCTGGAAGTGGCAGAGTTAAAGATGTTAAGATTTGAACTGGGTATGACAAGGAGGGACAGGATTAGGAATCAGTATATTAGAGGTTCTGCTCAGGTTGAACGGTTTGGATTCAAAGTCAGAGAGGTGAGATTGCATTGGTTTGGACATGTGCTGAGGAGGAATGATAGGTATATTGGGAAAAAGATGCTAAGGATGGAGCTGCCAGGTAAGAGGAAAAGAGGAAGGCCTAAGATAAGATTTATGGATGTGGTGGGAGAAAACATGCAGGTGGTTGGTGTGACAGAGCAATATGCAGAGGACAGGAAGAAATGGACACAGATGATCCGCTGTGGTGACCCCTAACAGGAACAGCCGAAAGGGAAGAAGATCTATAATTGCTCCAAGGAGTTTGGTGTGGGTGTCAACTGTTATACTGGTGTTGTTAAGGGAAGAGATGGTGAAGGAGGATTTAATATGGTAGAGGGATTTAGGGAAGAAGAGAAGTTTAGTCTTTTTAGGGTTAAGTATCAGTTGGTTGTCAGAAAAAATAAGTTATGTACTTACCATAAGGTTCCATGTGTGTTGTTCATCTCGCATTCATTCTTACATTTGGGTTCGGAGCCGACCCATTGGCTCCGAGTCGGCCGCTTTCACAAGCTTAAGGTTTTAGAGTAGCTCGAGGCCAAGTCCCTATCCCATGATGCTCTCTGTCTCACCTCAGATCTAGTTTGCTGAACCCAGCATGTAAAAACATAATGACACAAAAAAAGCACTCCAGCAGGAGTAAGAATCCTAGAACCAGACTCACCAGGCTGCAAGTCTTACTCGTTCTTCAAGAACCCTGGAGGGGGAAGGCAGGTGAGAATGTAAGAATAAAGACGAGATGAACAACTCACATGGAACGTTATGGTAAGTACATAACTTCTTTATGTGAAGTTGTTCAATCTCGCCGTTCATTCTTACATATGGGTAGCGTCCCAAGCACCCTATTCCTGGGTGGTTCATGGGAGTATATTCCTGAGGACAGTGGAAGCAAAGGAAGCCCTGTCCCTGGAGGCCCTATCTACTTTGTAATGCGTGATGAAGGTATACGGCTTAGACCAAGAAACAGCTGCACATGTAGTGTCCAAAGGCAGTCTAGCCACATAAGCTGAGGAAGTAAAAACAGCCCTAGTGGAATGTGCTTTCACGTCATGTTCTAATGGTTGATTCACTGAGGAATATGTACATTTTATGCAGTCAGTTAACCATTTGGAAAGAATAACTTTGGATACTGATAGCCCTTTCTTAGTGTCAGCATGAGAAACAAAGAGTTGTTCTGATTTTCTAAATTCTTTTGTTCTGTCCAAATAGAACCTTAATTGCCTGTGAACATCAAGCTTATGCAACATATACTCCAACTTGTTAGAAAGGTTGCTGAAGAAAGTTGGGAGTTCAATAGTTTGAGTTTAGCCTCCAAACACACCTTTGGAAAGAAGGAAGGGTTAGTCCTCAATGACACTCTGTCGGGATGAAACAACAAATATGGGGGGTTGATAGATAGGGCCTGAAGTTCGGAAACACTATGCGCTGAGGTAACGGCTACCAAGAAAATTGCTTTCCAAGAGAGAAATTTTAAATAGCAGGATGATGCAGGCTCAAAGGGAGGAAGAATAATCTGTGACAACACAAAATTCAGATTCCAGGGAGTAAAAGGTTGTCTAACAGGCGGTCTAAGATGTATGGTACCCTTTAAGAAGGCCCTTCATCATCTGTGAGACACTGGGTTAGAACCTTCAGATCCAAGATGAAAATTCGAAATTGCAGCCAACTGAGCTCTTTTATAGTGGCAGCTGCAGCACCTTCATGAAAAAGCTTAGTCAGGAATTCCAGAATGCTAGCAATTGGGGCAATGTAAGGATGAATATTATTCTGGGAAGCCCAAAAAGCAAACCGCTTCCATTTGCTGGCGTACAACTTTCTGGTGGAAGCTTTATGAGAAGATACAAGAATATGCTGTATCTCCGAGGAAAAATCGTGAGACCTGGCTAAGTTAGGAATTGAAGCAGCCAAGCTGTCAATCTGAGGGAATGAAGAGAGGGGTGAAGGGCCCCTGATGAATGTGTCAGTAGATCTGGAACTGGATCCAGAATCCTAGGTTCCTCCAGTTGGTAGAGTCGAAGGAAGGGAAACCAAATCTGTCGAGGCCAAAACGGGGCTATTAAAATTACAGTCCTTCCCAGGGCTTTGGCTTTCTGCAAGAATTTCAGAATTTGGGGAGTTGGTGGAAAAGCATATAGGAGTCCCAGGGGCCAATCGTGTACGAGCTAGTCCCTTGGACTGTTCCCTGGTGGGGAATTCAGGGCAAAGTAGTTTCTGCATTTGGCATTCATAGGGCATGCAAAGAGATCACAGCAAGGCTGGCCCCATCTGCGGAAAATCATCTCCGCAACTTCGTCTTTGAGGGACCACTCATGCAGCATCAGAATGGCTCTGCTCAGTTTGTCCACGATCACGTTGGACTTCCCAGGGATGTGCGTTGCTACCAGAAAGCACCCAGTGGACACAGCCCACTGCCAAATTCTCAAGGCCTCTAGACATAAGGGGTAAGACTTGGTTCCTCCTTGTTTGTTGATATACCAGACCACAGACATGTTGTCGGTCTGGATCGCAATTGTACCCAGATGTAGAGAGTCGTGGAAGCACTGCAACGACAAAAGCACTGCTCTCAACTCCAGGATATTGATGTGCAACTGTGACTCTGTTTCTGACCAGGTGCCTTGGGCTGTTCTTCCCTGAAAAAGCCCCCCCCCCCCACCCTATCAGAGAAGCGTCTGTGGTCACAGTGGCTAATGGCGGGGGAAGAACAAATGGGCGACCTACTGTTACCTTATGGCTGGTCAACCACCAGAGAAGATCCTTTCTGCAAGAATCTGTAATCATTATCAAGAATGACATCAGAAGTTGTTGGTAAGACCACTGGGTGAAGAATGACCAGTGAAGTATTCTCATGTGCATATGCCCCAAAGGAAGTGCTATGAGCATTGCTGCCATGGTACCTAGTAGTTTCAACACTTGAGAAGCTGGTACTTTTTTTCTCATCAGAATGTCTAATACCTGATTTCGAAGAGTGACTACTCTGTCCAGTGGTAATTTTACCATGGTGGTGGTGGTGTCTAAGTCTGCTCCGATAAAGGAGATATGCTGCGATGGTGACAACGCAGACTTGTTGAAATTTATAGTTATTCCTAACTGAGAGCACATGCTGAGAGTATGATCCCTGGATAGAATTAGTTGATGCCTGGAGGCGGCAGTAAGGAGCCAGTCATTCAGATACAGAAACACTCAGAATCCTAGATGCCTCAGGTGAGCCGTAACCACTGCCATGCATTTGGTGAACACTCTGGGGCTGTTGTGAGACCAAAGGTCAGTGCTCAAAACTGATAGTGACTGGCTCCCAGCTGGAAATGCAAGTGATCTCTGAATGGTCTGGCCATTTTGATATGATAGTATGCATCCTTGAAATCTATAGAGCACATCCAATCACCCGTTCCTAGGAACAGAAGAATCGATTGAAGCATGACCATCCGGAACGTCTCCTTTACAAAGGCTTTGAGTTTGCTGAGGTCCAAGATGGGTCTCCAGTCCCCTGTTTTCTTTGGAACTAAAAAGAACCTGGAGTAGGTTCTGGATCCTATCTGGTCTGCTGGGACTGGCTGGATGACTCTCTCTTTTAATGCAGCCTTTGAATTTCTATGGCTGCTTGATCCCTGAGACTGGGTGGAACATCTGGGATTCTTCTTCGTACGAGTGGGGGTTCTGAGAACGGAATGACATAGCCTCTGGTAACAATTCTTTCTACCCATGAATCTTTTGTAATTCCTAGCCAGGCATCTGGATACAAAGATAAGCGACCCCCGACTGCCTCCAGAGTAGGACAATTGGGCCTCCTTTCAGGAGAGCTGGTAGGGCTTACCAAAGAACTGATCCCTGTCGCCCTGATTTTGTGGACCCCCCTCTGCCACCTGGGCGGTGCCTTCCATTATTACCTCCTCCTCTGCCCCTGGAGGAGGGGTTCACTACGTTTGTTCTGAAAAGCTCCTTGGGACTTCTGGAACCACATTTTTCCTCTCTTTTGCCCTTTGGGGTAGGGTCTAGTAGGGGTGAAAAATGGACTCCTATGGCAGATAGTCTTTCCATCTTGCTCACACCTAGTGAGGGTCTCCTTGACTTTAAGTCCGAAAAGGGACAAGCCATCAAATGGGGTATTAACAAAGGAAGACTTGAAGGCTTCCGCAAAGGAGCATAAGCGCATCCAGGAATGTCTCCGAAGAGCTATTGCTGAACCCGCTGCCCGACTCGAACCATCGACTGCATAAGAGATGAGCCGCATGGAAAAGTTAACTATGGAATTAAGGGTATTAAGCTGGACTGTCACCTTATCAGAGACACCTACATCTGTACTACCCTGCAGAGTATCTCCAAGCTCTTTTAGGAGATCTCTTTGAAGACGGGTAAAATGTGTCAAGTAGTTGAGCGATCGCATTGCAAAAGTCACAGAACTAAAGATGCGTTTCCCATACCTGTCCATAGTCCTGGAATCTCTATTAGGAGGATGGACAGTAGAAGAGGTTTCAGACATCTCTTTCTTGGTGGTCGCCTCCACCACCATGGCATCAACCGGCACTTCTTTGGTGAGGAACATTTTATCTTGAGGAGACGTAATAAATTTGTTGGGCCTCCGAGGGACAGGTTCCACTGTATCAGGTGACTTCCATGCCCTTTGAGCAACCAATTCCATTAATTCATTGAAGGGTGGAGTCACCCAGAAGGTGGACCCAAAGGCATTCAGGAGCACCGACTCATCATCAGTAGGGGTAATGGACAACCAGTCACCCCTCTGCTTAAAGACTTCAAGGATATCAGAAAAGGAGATATCCTCCAAGGGGGACTGTGGTTACCCTTCTGACACCTTTAAATCAGTGTCTGATGTAATAGACTCCTGCAGGTAGTCCATATGCCTCCTCTTGCAAAGCTTCTTTCTGGGAACCTCATCAGTGGGGACTTCCGGTGAGGTCTCACTAGAACACGGGTCACCCAATGGGGCTACCTGAGGCTCTGGGTCTCGACTCTTTACAGGGACCTGTGAAGTAGAGGCAGAAAGCGGCACTTTAGGGGATGAGGAGGAAGGCCCTGATGACGATGGAGTCTTAGAAGACATAACCCTCCTCATGGCATTGAAGGCTCCACTGCTCCGACATGAGGAAGCAACTGGTTCTGAAGAAGATGACAACCTCCACGGCACCGACACAGTGGGCTCTGACCCAGAGGAAGGAGCTGAGCTCATCTGCACCGAAGTTCCAAGAGGAAGGGTCGGAACCGACACATCGGAGCCGACTAGAGAGTATCGGCTCCCAGACTCCTCAAATGGCACTGAAGTAGCATGAGTTGACGGAGCCAATAGCACTAGAACAGGCCTCGGCTCCAAAGGATCCACAATCATTAGTTCCCCCTCCCCCAGCTCTGAAGGCCTGGCTCGGCTCAGAGGAGGAGTAGACACAGCAGGTAAAATGGTCTTCAGCTCCAAAACCGGTTGGGCCGAAGCCGATAATAATTTGGCTAATGTTGGGTTCTCGAGAAGCCTCTGCACCACTCAGTCCACATCCACATTGGAGAGGGTTCTCGAATGAGTTGAAGGTATCAAAGAAGCCACTGACTCCAAAATGGGTGACCTCAAAGTTTTAGAGACTGGCTCCAATACTGGGGACCGGCTCCGAAACACCAGCTCGGTGCACGGCTCCGAAGACTGCTGAACCGGTGACTGCACCTTAACAGCAAGGCTTGGAGCCGACGACTTAGGCTCCGACAAAACTTTAGAGGACTTTGACCCCTTCGATGACTTGGTAGCCTGGTCAGCCTTGTCCAAAGACCCCTGGAAATCTGGTTTCAGCAAACCCCTGTCCACCAGTTTTCTCCTGCGCTCCAATAACACCCTGCTGCTAAAAGAGTGGCAAATGGAGCAATCCTCCTGGAGATGGACTGCCCCCAAACAGTAAACACAACTGACATACAAGTCAGTTATTGACATTTTCTGACCGCACTTAGGGCATTTTTTAAATCCGAACTTTTGTTTTTCTTTCTGATCAGCCATAGCAAATACAAAAAATATGTGTACCCGTCTGAACAACAAATCTATATAAACCTATATAAGGCAAACCACTCAAGAAAAGGTAGTTCAATCTAATATTAGACTAGCTAATAACACAGCATCACACCAAAACGCTAAAGCAGAAAGTCTACAATACTAATATATCTATGTATATATCTCAAACACTAACTACAAATTATCTAAAGACTCTACTTTATATAAAAAGTTATAACAGGACAGGGAATATTTTGTATTTAAACAACCAACTAAAACACGGCCAAGCAGGTCTAAGAGCAGCCGCTCTTTAAAAATAAATTTTTTTATCAAATATAGCAAGGACAAAGCCTAAACACAAAACTAAGGCTAACTAGCCAAGAACACACTATTAATAAGAAAGATTGCAAGAAATAACTATCTAAAATTTAGGTAATGCAAAAAATACTGGCCCATTCTCTCTCTCTTGTCCTCCAATCTGTTGCAGCAACAAACTAGATCTGGGTTGAGACAGAGAGCATCATGGGATAGGGACTTGGCCTCGAGCAACTCTAAAACCTTGAGCTTGTGAAAGTGGTGACTCGGAGCCGATGGACTGGCTCCAAACCCATATGTAAGAATGAACGGCAAGATTGAACAAGTTCACATCACATTTTTCAGTGAGGTTACAAGATGTTTGTGTCAGGGTAAGCAGGTCAGAGGGGTTGTCAGCAGTGGAAATGATTGAGGAGTCATCTGCGTACTATATGAGAGATGAATTAGTACAGGAAGAGTGAAGCTGGTTAGAAAGATGTTAAAGAGAAGGGGGCCTAGAACTGAGCCTTCTGAGATGCCCATTTTGATGGGGAGATAGGGGGATAGAACAGACAGCATTTTGACAGATTGCTATCTATCTGTGAGGTAGCTGTTAAACCAGGAGATAGTTGGTGGGGAGAGATTGCATTGAGACAGTGTGGAGAGGAGGATGGAGTGAGAGACAGTGTCAAAGGCTTTGGAGAGATCTAAGAAGAGGCAGGACACTAGCTTATTATTGTCTCTGGCAAGGGTAATGGAGTTTGTAAAGGAAATTAGTGACACACAGGTGCTGTGGTGGGGGAAAAAGCAATACTGGGTAGGGATGACCAGGTTTTCTTGAATGAAATAGGCCATGATTTGTTTATGAACACAGTGTTCAAAGATTTTAGACAGGGAAGAGAGTATGGCAATGGGTCGATAATTCGAGAGCTCTACTGAATTTCTGCCTTTGTGTATTGGTATGATATGGAATTTCTTCCAAAGAGTTGGGATGGTGGATTCTGTGTTTGAGCGGTTTATGATGATGGAGGCTAGGTATGCAATGGAGTTAGTGGCTGTCTATAGGAAGAGAGGTCGTAAGTTATCAACTGAGGGGGAGCATGGTTTGAGTTTGAGAAGTAGCCTTTTGATATAACTGGTTGGGATGGGTTTTAATGAGAATGGACTGTTTTGTATAAGGGGGGTGGTGGTGGGTGGTGAGGGGTTGGTAGGGTAGTAGTTTGCAAAAGTTTGTTGATGGTATCAATAAAGTATGAATTGAAGATGGATACAGTTTCTTGGGGTGTGTTATTAAGGGTTGGGAGTTGAGGGATTACCGGGGTGGAGAATTTGGTTAATAGCATTCCAGAATTTTTGCGTGTTTCTCAGGTCAGTAGTTAGGGGTGTGTGATAGAAGTTCTTTTTATCAGTGTTAATCTGTTTTTTGGTTAGGTTTTGGAGTTCTCTATAGTTTTGGACGTGTGTGAGAGATTTAGTCTTAATCCAGAGTTTCCAGGCAGAATCTCTTTTATGGATGAGAGACCAGATAGAGTTAGTGAGCCAAGGAGAATAGGGTGATTTGACTCTGTCTGTTCTGAGAAGGGCAAGGGGGTTAAGTCTAAAGATGGAGATGAATTGAAGAACAGCTTCATCAAGAGGGAGGGATGAAAGGCAGGACCAGTCGATTGCAGAGAGATAATTATTGAAAGTATTGGGTTAAAGTTTGTTAGTTTTTGGCATTCCTAAAGTTTGTGACCTCAACTGTGGGGGTGGAGCTAGGAACTACACCTTCTATCTAAGGATTAAAATAAAACATTTCAGAGCTTTACCAGAAAGGCTCATCCAGATTCTGCTACACTTTGCTGTGAGGAAAGGTTAGTTTGCTTTTATTTTTTGTATTTTTGTATTACTTTATTGCCTTTCTATATTTTGAATACTGTGGTTTGTTTTCTTTACCTTGTGTTTTACTTGCATTCTGCTTTAACAGCATATTAAAACTTCAAAAGAGACCACAGCTCTCTCTCTCTTCTGAGTCAGGCAGAATTTTTTGTTAAATACTGCTGTCTTTCTAGTTGCCTGCCTCTTATGTTAATCTGACCATATATCTAATTTCCTCTCTACTTTCACTGGTTTGTGTGAGTAATCACAAAATCATCATTTTTGAAATCCCTCTCCTTCAACTATTTAAATTTATTGGCCATCCTACTGTATTCCATAGTACCAGAATACAAACGTGACCACCCCTTTCAACCCACCTTGCTGTTTTAAAAATAGTAACTCTCCACTAAACCTTAACTTTTTAAACAGGTAAAACTTAAGTTACCTACTTTCACATCTACCTTCTCTAGTGCACACTGCAGTGTGCATTTCTTTTCATTTTACCTTTAAGCATCCCTGTGACTAGCACTTTCTCTAATACCTGCAGCACTAGGAAGCCTTAAACTGATACAAGCACTCAACTCTCCTTGTTAATAAGGAGAAATTAATAGTAGGCACTAAACAGCCTATAATTGCAAAGTACCTTGCTAAGGTAAGGGAAAACAGCTCCTGTACTTTACAAAAAAAAAAAAAAAAGCACCAAACCAGGCATGTCCAAGGGTCAGCTTCCGGTGATTTCTCCTGTCCACCTGGTGAATCAGGGCATACTGGGGCAATGCAGCAATTGTCTCATGTACACAGACAACCCTCTCCTCCTACCACCCAACACTACAACCTGTGAGAGATGCACTTACATAGCCAAAATGGAAGCAAAGCTCTCTCCACCCAAGATTGTGCTAGTCAGTCAAGAGGAGAAGGGTAACACCCACACTACACCTCAAGCAACACATAGCCCTTCTAAACCCACACCACCAACACCCACATATAGCAACACTAAATCCACATATGCAGAGGCCCTTAACTGTAACCTGCCCAAGCAACAAGGACCTCTGAAGCTGAAACGCAAACAAACACCAATCACAACCAAAGTGTCACATAGTTCACAACACCAGTGTGCCACCCAGCAACAGCCCCTAAGGCAAGACAATGTACCTAACACTTTAGTCATAGGTGACTCTATAGTCTGGCACACTGATGTCCCTCTCTCCAGGTTGAACAAGGAGAAAATTACAGTCAGCTGCCTGTCGGGTGCCAGGATCCGCCACATAATGCATGCACTCAAATCACTCCACAACAAGTACAAATATGACTCTGTCATTGTCCATGTTGGAGTGAATAACTTGAGACGTACCTCCCTGAACTACATGAAAAGAGACATGGAAGAGCTCTCGGAGCATGTGGCTCAGGCAGGTATGACCCTAGCCCTGAGTAGCATCCTGCCTTTGCCCAGAATGATACCACAATATAAGGACAAAATGATTGACTTCAACAATTGGCTAAGCTTCTGGTGTCATTCAAAGGGGATCCAGTATCTGTCTGCCTGGGACGACATGATTGACAGACCACGATGCTTTGCCAGAGATGGTCTACACCTGTCACCCCTGGGATTCAGGTTACTGGCTAAAGCTCTTGCCACCCCTATAGTGCCTTTTTTAGGCAAAGTTCAAAGGACAAAACCACCACCATAACAGGTACAAGCATGCAAAATCTGAAGGTAATGCTAGAAGTCTAAACCTCAAAATGCACTCTCTCAAGGCACTCCTAAAAATGGAGAACATCGATATCTGTGGCCGGCTAAGATCTAGCTGTATTCAACTGGACGTATAAGAGAATTTAAGTACCTTTTTTTATCTGCACTTTTTTTCAAATAATACAGTATTTAAATTGATTTAATTGTGTTGCATGAATATTAAATCAAGTGGAAGTTTTGACTCTGTTCTTCTTGAATTTTATTGTCTGTTAGTAATTGCAGGTGTGGGGGTAGCCATATTCTTTGATTTCTGTCACTGCCTATTTAAGTGGTACAGTTTGAAATATCTGTTTAAAAACCTCAGCTTTGGCCGGTTAAGTTCTAGCTGTATTCAACTGCACGTATAAGAGAATTTAAGTACCTTTTTTTATCTGCACTTTTTTCAAATAATACAGTATTTAAATTGATTTAATTGTGTTGCATGAATATTAACTCAAGTGGAACTTTTGACTCTGTTCTTCAGTTAGTTTCCTACCCACCCAGTTTTTGTTTTGGTGTTAATCTTAGTGGCTTTGAAACTGCCCGCCCCCTTGTAAATTTGTGTTTGGATACTCCTTCTGGGCCCATCTCATTTGCTCGCTCAACTGTGTGCAGTGAGATCATATTCTGATTTCAGGCACTCCTACTGTGTACAAAGACTTCATCTGGGAAAGAGAACAAAAAAAATGTTTAAGCTTGTTTCCTGCCCTTCCTGTTAAGTGGTCTAGACTGTTTGAAGGCTTCTGAGCCCCCAAGCCCTTCTGTGTTGGAGGGAAGCCTTCTAGCTTAGTTTTGTTTCTTATAACTAGCCAGTTTTCTAGTTTCAGCACTCAGATCTGTTTCTTTGAACTCTGCACTGATTCAGAACTCATTGTAAGCACTACATAAGCTGCAAATTACTACAGCACTCAACTTTCCTCACTTGTCTAGTGGAAAGCAGTTTATAGTACTTAATAAATAAGCACTTATCCAGGCATGTCTAAGGGTCAGCTCCCAGTGATTTCTCCTGTCTACCTGATGAATCTGGGCATCTTGAGGCAATGCAGCAATTGCCTCATGTACACAGACAACCCTCTCCTCCTACCACCCAACACTACAACCTGTGAGAGATGCACTTATATAGCCAAACTGGAAGCAAAGCTCTCTTCACCCAAGACTGGACTGGACAGTCAAGAGGAGAAGGTAAACACTTGCACCACACCACTTTCATCACATAGTCCCTCAAAACATACACCACCAAAACACACATATAGAAACACAAAACACACACCTACGCTCTCAATAAAAACCTGTCCAAGCATCAGGGACATCCAAAGCATAAACGAAAGCAAACTCCACCCCCCAACACAACCCAAATGACACATAGCCCACAAACTCAGTGTGCCACTCCACCACAGCCCATAAGGCATAACAACATACCCAACACTCTAGTCATAGGTGACTCTATAGTCAGGCACACTGATGTTCCACTCACTAGACTAAACAAGGAGAAAGTTACTGTCAGCTGCCTGTCAGGTGCCAGGATCCACCACATAACGCATGCACTCAGGTCACTCCACAATAAGTACAAATATGACACTGTCATTGTCCATGTTGGTGTGAATGACCTGAGACGTACCTCCCTGGACTACATGAAAAGAGACATGGAGGAGCTCTCTGATCTTGTATCCCAGGCAGGTATGACCCTAACCCTGAGTAGCATCCTGCCATCACTCAGAATTATACCATAGTGCAAGGACAAAATTATTGACTTCAACAATTGGCTAAGCTTCTGATGTCATTCTAAGGGGATCCAGTATTTGTCTGCTTGGGACGACATGATCGACAGACCACGATGCTTTGCCAGAGATGGCCTGCACCTGTCGCCCTTAGGATTCCGGATACTGGCTAAGGCTCTTGCCACCTCTATAGTGCCTTTTTTAGGCAAGGTTCAAATGACAAATTCACCACCATAACAGGTACAAGCAAGCAAAATCTGAGGGTAATTCTACTCAATGCTAGAAGTCTAAACCTCAAAATGCACTCACTCGAGGCACTCCTTAAAATGGAGAACATTGACATCTGTGCAGTGACAGAGACCTGGTTCAAAGCTCCAGAGAGCACCCCAGTATTACCAGGCTACAATTCATACCACACCTTTCGGCCACCTAACCCAGAACGAAGCACTAAAGGCGGAGGCGTGTCCATATTCATTAAGGATATCCACACCTCCAGGCTAGTTGCACAGCATAATGCATCCGAGATTATCCAAGTGCAACTAACTCTGGGCAAGACCGCAATCCAAATTGTAGCTTGCTACAGACCCCCCACCATGCCCCAGGATTCCCACTCCTCATTTCTTGATACACTGGAAAGTATAAGGGTACAACCCAACACCCTAATAATGGGTGATTTCAACTACCATACCATTAACTGGGAAAACTACTCATGTACCAACTCTTTTGCTCAACGTTTTCTAGAATTCATAAATTCCAATGCCTTGGATCAACTTATTCACATCCCCACCAGGGGCAGCAATATCCTAGACCTGGTCATTACCAACATGGGAAACCAGTGTTGCACACCAGAGGTCAATTCCTCGTTGGTCAGATCCGACCACAAGTTAATCAGCATAGACATCCACATCACACCCACACCCCCAATTAGGGAAACCATCGTAAAAAACTTCTCCAAAGCCAACTTCACACTTCTTAAGACAGAAGTGGCAAACTTCATGACACCCATGCAGACGGACAATAGAGGTATGACTGCTGAATCCTACACAAATGCACTTTATAAGCACTTACACAAGTGCATGGATCATGCTATCCCTAATAGAACCAAGATGTTATCTTCCAAAAAAGGAAGCCAATCTGGTGGTCCACTGCCATAAACAAACTCTACAGCAGAAGAAAGAAACTGTTGCAAAAAAGAGTAAAATCCCATGACTGGAGGAACTCCCTGGTCAACCTCAGTAAAAAGCTAAGATCCCTCATAAAATCCTCCAAAGCTAGTTATGAAAACAAAATTGCCACTGACTCTAAAGACAACCACAAAGCATTCTATAGCTATGTCAAGAATCTCAATGGGAACATTCAGATCTGCTCTGAGTTACAGCAAAATGGCACTAAGTATACAGAACCAACTGATATTGCCAACATCCTAGCAGATAGGTTCAGTGCTAACTTTACCCCCGTCTCACCCCCTAGAGGGCCCATCTCTATAACGGAAGAATGCAAAGTTCCAATAATCATGGCTGCACAGGTAAAAAACACACTCTCCAAAGTCAAGAACACAGCATCCATGGGACCTGACAATATCCCAGGCTGCGTTCTACATGAACTACAGAATGAACTGGCACCCTACCTAAGTACCATGTTCAGTCATAGCCTCACCTCAGGCTTTGTACCCACCGAATGGTGCACCGCGACAGTTATCCCACTCCACAAAGAGGGAGCCACGACGGACCCTGGGAACTACCGCCCCATTAGCCTGACAAACGTGGTCTGCAAGGCCATGGAACGTATCATCATGGAACTCATAAACAAAGACATTGGTAATCTCCAAACTCTGGACCCTACCCAGTTTGGATTTGTAAAAGGCAGATCATGTCTCCTAAACCTGATTGACTTCTTTGAAGCAGTCACCAAAGCCATAGATGAGGGTAAAATGGTTCACACAGCTTATCTAGATCTCGCCAAGGCTTTCAACACCATCCCCCACTCTGGAATTATAGATAAGCTCGCTAAACTAGGTATAAATCCCTAAATCACAAGATGGATTGCCAACTGGCTCATGGACAGAACCCACACTGTGAAAGTAGCGGATTCCAAATCCGACTTCAGACCAGTGACAAGTGGAGTACCACAGGGTTCAGTCCTGGGTCCTCTCCTGTTTGGTATCTACTTCTCTGAAGTGCAGGCTAACACAGAAGGTCTTTGGCTAACAAAGTTTGCAGATGACTGCAAACTAGGAGCCATAATCGAAACTCCTAACGATGTGGACAAACTACAAAAGGGCCTCACTGAGACAGATACCTGGTGTCAAAGCCATGGCCTGAAGCTCAATGCCAAAAGTGTATTGTCATCCCCTTTGGTAAAAACTCTGCACCCATGAACTACCACATAGCTGATAGTCTACTTAATGCCGAAAATGTGATAAGAGACCTTGGGACACAGGTGGATAGTAGTCTCTCCTTTGATAATCACATCGCCACAGTGGTCAGGAAATCCTTCTATGTGGCTCACCTCATCTCAAAAGGTTTCTCATCCAGAAAAAAAGAGGTCATTGTTCCCCTCTACTCATCACTCATTAGACCCATTATAGAGAACAATGCCCCTTTTGGTATGTACCTCACAAGACATCTACAACAACTGGAAAGACCACAGAAATAACTCACAAAGAGGATTACCGGCCTCAAACAGATGCCCTACGCAGACCGTCTCAAAAAACTACAGCTTTACTCCATCGCATATCGGCTTCTCAGGGGCGATCTCTGCCTAACATACAAAGCTATGTCAAACCCAGAGCTGTTGGACATGCTCCACTTAAAGAAATCCCAATCCCTCTGAGCTACACGCTCTAGGGACCTAAACCTTGTCATCGCAATAAACAGAACATGCTGGAGGGATAGATTCCTGTCCCAGAGACTTCCCATACTCTGGAACAGACTACCTATCTATGTCAAACAGAGCTCCTCATTAGCACTCTTCAAGAAAAATCTTGATGATTGGATGGGAAATGGGAAATTCACCCCAGGGATCACTTCTATGGCTTTGATCAACAGGGGCACAGGAAAATAATTTTCTTGGGTGGCAAAAGCCAGGGTACATTTTTTGGCTAGGCTTATATAGGCCCTAGGGCCAATAGCCTAGTACCTACCTATGAACCTATGAAAAGATGGGACTTTCAGAAAGGTGCTTAGTTGGGAACGGTACAGAATGGGTCAATGGGGGCCATCCTTCCTTGGAGCCAAAAACATCCTGGAGAAGAAACCTATCCCTTGTTGAGAAGAAGGGACCTCTTGAATAGTTCCCCAAGAAAGAAAATCTGAAATTACTTGAGGGAAGACGGACACTTGGTTCTTTGATGGTTGTGGGATGCCTCTGAAGAAGGAATAAGTTTCCCAAACCATGAACTATTCTCTGTGGATGATGGAGAGGACTCAAGAGTCCTGGGTAATTCAATTCCAAGTCACATGAAAGAGAGAAAGATGAAGGGGCAGGGGGGTGGACGGCCCTGGAGGCAGGTAGTCATAGGCTACCAGGTTTACACAGGGACTGAAAGGGCTACGTCTGAACAAGAGTGGATGAGTTAGATTTGGAAGAAGCTTGTTTCTTAGGTCATCTTTTGGTTTTTGAAGAATGGGGCATGACAGGTTTCCTAAGAAAGGCCATCTTTGTAGGATAGTTCTTTTGGAACCTGGGAACAGGAGATACCAAGATATGTTTCAGATCCTGCAGCTCTTTACCTTTCTCCTGTAAGGATCCGAGTAGTTCTGCAGCTGAACTACCAAACAGTTTTAGTATCCAGAGAGGTATCCATGAGTTTGGCCTTAAAGTCATCAGGCAGGGGTTGTAACCTGAGCCAAGAATATCTCCTTCAAACTGACCCATATGCTGCAGCCCTAGCGGAGGCATCTGCAGCATCATAATTGCACTTGATGGAACGCCTCGTAACCTGTACAGAGGAGTTAAGAACAGCCAGTTCTGCCTTGGTAGGAGAGTCTGGAAGCTCAAAAAGAGGTTTCTCTGCATCAGCAATTAGACCCAGAGAGTATTTGGCCATGTGAGTCTGGTAATTAATTACCCTGAAGGCCAGGGTAGTAGAGGTGTACACCTTCTTCCCCAGTCTCTCCACAACCTTCTTCTCTTTATCAAAGGGCAGTAAGGAAGTATTGGGCAATAACACGAAGGCCTTGTCAACTGAGATGGAAATGGTAGCCAGGTCTGCAGATGGAGCTTTAAACACTAACTTAGCATCCTCGGGTACCTTATAGAACCTGTCTGGACATTTGGGAGCAGGGGTTTATGAATATGGACACTTGGAATCAGCAGTAAATGCATCCAGGAATGCGGGCAGGACTCTGGGAATAACAGATGGTGATGGAGAATCCATCTTCACGAGGTCATAATACCTCTTTTGAATATCTGAGACTTGGCAGCAGTCCTGTTTGAAAATTTTTTTCTTTTTTTTTTTGGAATAATTTCTCCAAAGGAAACATCCTCCCCAGGGGAATCTGTACCACTGGATTCCTCTTCTGGGCAGGCATACCCTAGGGGTAAAGCTATCTGAATGGAATAGGCCAAAGAGTCAACATCAGAGTTTTCCTCTTCATTTGAGGAGGAATCTGCAACTGTCCTTCTTAAAGCAGTGGAGGGAGAAAAAGGGACAGAGGAAGGTGAGAACTGGCGCAGGGCCATGACTGAATTGAAAATGCTTTGAGAAAAAGCCTGCCAGTCAGGAAGGTGTTCAGGCGGAGCAGGAGCCCCATGTTTAGTCTTCACTTTTTCTTTTTTTTGGAGTTTCCATGTGATGGAATGTGGAAGGACTTGACATTGACTTACATTTGATTACATCAGTAAGCACATCCTCATGCACAGTGATTTGAGTGACACCCCAAGGACCCTCAAAAATAATGATCCATGGTTCCCTCTTTTCGCCCAGACACTTGCACTTCCCTCTTGGATGTGCTCATAGACTCCTTCAGGGCTTCTCCTTTGGTACTTGCTGAAGGGACATCCACCAACTCTGGAACAACTTCCGGGCCTACATTGGCCTTGGGAGGGATGCCCTTGAGACAGGGTGCAGCTGGTAGATCAGGTCGAGATTTCTTGGCCTGTTTAGTTTGTGGCTCAACTGAAGGACCCAACATCACCTCCATCTCCAGTACTAGGCATTTAAGATGCTGGTTCTCTAAGTACAATTTAAGCAAAGCATGACAGCTCCATAGAGAAATGAATGATTTAAAAATATCACAAGTGGTATGGTTGTGGTCTGGACCTCGACAGAACAAACAAAGGTCATGGGCGTCTTTATGTGGAATCTGCCTTCCACACTGACACTTGCCCTTCCTAGCTAACATGAAATAACTACACAATGCAGCAGCAAAAAACAAGGAAATAGAAAGAAAAAACCCCAGCAGGGTACTTATCTGAACCATGGATCAGCACTAATCTGGCGAGCGAATGCCTGGAGTAGGTGATCGGACAGGTGGCAGAAAAATTCTGAGGTTGGTGCGTGCTGACGTCCACTTTATACACGATGTCCCTTTATGACCGACGGATGAGAGAGGATGTGTGGTGTCGCATGTATCTAGCAGTAGCATGTAGTCTTTTGTATACTGGCTGGACGTATGAGTTAGCCGGAGGCGAACTCCCATATGTGATGAATACTGCTGCATGAATAGAAGGATATCTAGGAAATCCAGCAGATGACAATGTTGAAGCCACACTGACTTGAGGAACCACTGTAGTTTTGTCATATGGAGCCTGGCTACAGGCAGCATAGGAATGGTGGAAGCAATTAATCCTAGAACCCTGAAAAAAATCCCTGGCTGTGACTGAAACCAAAGTAAGAAACTGAAAGAAGGTGAGGAGAGACAGGCCCTTGGGTGAAGGCAGGGATGCCTGTGTGGGAATGGTCTGCATCCTGCAACTGAGAAAAACATGATCCTGAGAAGGAACCAGGACTTATTTCTGAAAATGTGTGGTAAACCCAAGGTTTTGTAACAGACAAATAGTAAACTGGAGGTGCTAAAGCAGGACCTCTGGGGATGAAGCCTGAATGAGCAGTTTGTCTAGATAAGTAAAGATCTGAACCTCTCTCATCCTGCAGAAGGCAAAGACAGGAGCATGGCATTTGGTGAATACCCTTGGAGCAGTAGAGGCCAAATGGCAAAGCACAGAATTAAAAATGCTAGGGGAAAAAACAGAGAAAAGTAAAAACTTCCTGAAAAGGAGATCAGTGGAGATGTGCAGGTAGGCATCCTTGAGGTCCAGAGATACCAAAAAGGCGTAGGGGAAAAACAGAGAACAGGGTTTGAAGGGACAACATCTGAAAGGAAGAAACCATTAGAAAGGTGTTGAGTTGAGAAAGGTCCAGAATGGGTCTCCAGGTGCCTTCCTTCCCGGGGACCAGGAACATCCTGGAATAAAAACCTTTCCCTTCCTGGGCAGGGGGCACAACTTGAATGGTGCCCTAAGTCAGAAGGGCCTGACGCAGTTTTAGACAGAAACAAAGCTGTTCCTGAGAAGGTTGAGAGATCCCTAGAAAAGGAGGAAGTGATTTCCACATCATAAAGTATCTCTAGTAGATTATGGACAAAACACGAGAGTCCTGAGTGACCCTTAACCAATTGTGAAGGGGCAGGGAAAGACAAAAGGATAAAGGAGCCTAGCCTAAAAAAAAGGTGAAGCAAACTGTCAGACAGAACTTTGTCTTGAAAAGGAGGCTTCTGAGAAGTAGGAGTCTGAGAACACTTAGTAGGAGGTACATGCCTAGAACCCCTTTTTACCCATGAATGAAGGGTAACATTGTCTGCAAACAAAGGCAGATTTAGAGGGATAATTTCTCTGAAATTTAGGGACAGGAGAAACAAAAGTATGTTTCAGTTCCTGGAAGGCCTTACTTTTGTCCTGAAGGGACTTAAAAAGCTCCGCAGCAGCAGAGTTAAAAAGGATTTAATTATCAAGAGGAGCATCCAACAATTTAACTTTTATGTCATCAGGTAAAGGCTGAAGATGAAGCCAAGAGTAACGTCTTAAAACAGAACCAAATGCAACAGCCCTAGAGGAAGCATCAGCTGCATCATAACAGCATTTAATAGAGTGACAAGCCACTTGAGAGGTAGAACCCAAAAAAGAAAGGGCCGAGACCTTCCCTTCTGAATCAGGGAGGTCAAAAACAGCCGGAAAAGCTTGAGAAAGAAGGGCTAAATCATATGAGTCTGGTATTTAATAGCCCTAAAAGCCAGAGTGGCAGCAGTATATACCTTTATGCCTTGACATTCCATGGCTCTACTATCTTTATCAGAAGGAAGTAGTTTAGTAGAAGGCAAAATTTAGGTTTGCCAGAAGAGAGAGAGATACTATAGAAAGATCGGCAAATGGACATTTATACAAAAACTTACAATTGGGCACCTTGTAAAATCTGTCAGGTTTCTTGGGGACTGGAGGTTGAGAATCAGGGGCAATAGAGGCTGCTGAAAAGGTATCTAAAAGGGCAGCCAAGACTGGAGGAACAGCAGAGGGTGTGGGAGACTCCATCTAGATGAGTTCATAAGACCTCTTTTGAATATCAGTAACCTGAGAACAGTCCCATTTGAAATATTCCATCATGTGAGAAATTGTGTCCCCTAAGGAGAATTCTTCTAAGGGACAATCTGGACTAATATAATCCTCTTCCTCAGACCAATAATCCAAAGAAGAAGGGATTTGAGAAGAATATGCCAAAGACTCTTCTCCAGAATCCAAGTCCTCTTCAGGGGACTCCTGATCTCTGGGCCTCTTAAGAGGAGTATATGACCAGGGAGGAGCAGGCACAGAGACACCTTGAGGAGACTTTAAGGCCATTAAGGCATTAAATATCCCTGCATTAGATCCTACCATTCATATTGGGGATCTTTAACAGAAGAGGAAATACTCTTGTTTTTCTGTTTTTCTTTGGAGGGACGTCTACCCGAAAAACCCTAGGAGGTTTGGACGCTTGCCGACATTAGAACAATGTACTAAGACTCTCCTCCTGAATTAGAATTTGCAGTATCCCCTGCAGTTCCTCAGATATAGTCAGTCAAGGTCCCCCCCCTCAGCAATCAGAGTGGATGTTTGTAAAGCCTCCGAGGATGTGCAAGATGTCTTATCCATGCTGGCCCTCTGACAGGGTCACAGTGGAAGAATTCAAAACAACCACCGCATGATACAATGGGCTTTCACCAACTTCAAGAGAGATAGCTGGGGGAGGTGGGACAGTGGTCAAATCAAACCTGGGTTTGTTGGTCTTTTTCCTGGCAGGTGGCTAACCTTCTGGACAGGAAGACTCCCCCATAGCACCTTGTGCCAATGCTGGTTCTCTAGGTAAACCGATAAGGAGGAGATACGAATATGTAGGGTCTTAGGGACAAACGTGTGGCAGATAGAACACTGCATATGGTCATGAGAAGCACCCAAACAGAAGCGACATTATTCATAATGGCCTTTATGTGGAATCTGCCTCCCACACTATTTTCCCTTTCTGGATGACATGTAAACACATCAAAATAAAAACAGAAGGAGATAAGAAAAACCCTAGTGGGGTACTTATCTGAAACATGGCTTAGTAACCAGCACGGAAGAAGGAGCATTCAGACCACCATGCAATGATGGCATTCAGAGTAGCAGCAAAGAAGTCTGTGGTATGAAAAGTTCATACATCACAGTTATGCCCTACACCTTGCACTGGGAGCATACATGTTATGTACAATGTCTATAAATGTCAAAGGCTTTGGTATACTGGCTGAAAGTTGGCCTACCCTTGGCAGGAAATCCTTTTGTATAGAATACTGCAACAGTGATATAGAAAGACATCACATAATATGGAAGGGGGGCAGGAGAGAAGGTTGCCATATTGGACAGACTGGAATAAAGGGCTCTATCTCTATGGTAAGTACATAACCTGCGTATCCTCTTAATTCTGTCAGTCTAATCCAAAGGATATGTCAGAATCCCTACCTATGTGTATCCTGAGGGGGAATCATGACAGGGGCACTTTCAAATTAGAGGCACCAAAAAAGGCTCTAGCTCTGGAACTGCAGTCCAGTTTACAGTAAATGATGGTTTGCATGGATGACCAGGTGGCGGATTCACAGATGTCATTGAGGGAGTCAACTCTGAAACAATAAGTGGAAGTAGTCATTGTTCTGGTGGAGTGGGCTCTGGGTCTGCCCGACAAAAGGTTTATTGTGAAGCTCATAGATAAAGGAATTGCAGTTTGATAGCCATCTTGAAAGGGTGACTTTGCATACCATCCTCCCCAACTTACTCTGTGTTAAGGATATGAATAATTTTTCACCCTTCAGAAAAGAAGCTGTCCTATGAAAGTAGAAATGTAACTAACTGTGCATATCTAAGGTATGCAATATGTATTCTCCCTTGTTTTGATAAAAAAATATTGATGAATAGATGGCTTGAGATGCTATATTATGAGGCCACCTTAGAAACAAATGAGGTATTAGGTATGAATGTTACCTTCTCTTAGCAAAAAACAAGGTAGGCAGAAATCAGCAAAAGAGCATGAAACTCTGAAACTTTTCTGGCAGATGTAAATGTTACCAAGAAAACAGATTTCCAAAACAGAAAATTTAAGTGTGAGGTAGTGGCAAGCTGAAATGGAGGTTTTGTTAAAACCTCCAGAATGAAATTCAAGCTCCATGGTGGCACTGGATCTTTTACTGGTGGGCAGAGCAAGATGGTACCTTTGAGAAAGGCCTTGCATAATTTATGGGACACCAAAGAATTACCCTGAAATCCAATATGGAAGGGTGAAATTAACACTAGTTAAACTTTAATGATAGAACCTGCTGAAAAAGAGTAGACAGAAAATGCAAAAACCTGAGATCAGGGCCAAGAATGGATCAACTTTCTGATTACTGGCCACACCACAAACTTCTTTCACTTGTTGCAATACATCTTTCTTGATGATGATTTCTGGGAGGCTGTTAAGATGTGAACTTCTTCTTGGTGAAGGGAGGAGTCCCTCGCCATCAAAAGAATTGGAGAAACCATATGGTTACTTTCACTTTGGGAAGATCAAAGTGAGGTCCCCTAGAGGGGTGAGATATGAGATCTGGGAGCAGAGCTAGGAGCAAAAAGGCCTTCCTCAGGTGAGACTTCTGGAGGGGAAACGATAATTGGCATGGTCAATGTGAGGAAATGAGCATGATAAATGCCCTGCACCAAATAACTTGGTTAGCCAACATTGTGAAAGAGTGTCCCTAGGTGTCTGCCCTGGAAGGAGAATCATGGCAAAGAATCTGCTACATTTTATGTTGCTCTGTGTAAAAAACAGGTGACAGCATGCATTGCCTTAGTGGCTGAATAGCTGTTGAGAAATTGTTGGATTTAGGACCATTCGTAAGACTCTAGGAGATTCCTCCTGAGCCTGTCTACTAGAAGATTTGCTGTCCTGGTAATGTGTGTTGCCACCAGAAACTGGTGAGAGGTCATCACTCATTGTTATAGTCTCATGGCCTTGCAACATAAAGGATAGGATCTGTTTTCCCCTTGTTTGTTGATATACCACAAAATGGTTATGTTGTCCATTTGAATAGAATGTTCACCATGGGGAAGATGGTCCTGAAGTTCCACAGCACAAGGAGGACTGCCCAAAATTCTAAGACACTGATGTTGATCCTGGCCTCATTCTCTGTCTAAAGACCTTGGACCATCCTCCCTTTGTAATGCTCCCCACCCCAGGAAGGAAGCATCCATTGTCACAGTCGCTGATGGTATTGCAGGATGAAAAGGTTTGCCCTTGTGTATCAGAGGTGATGCCAGCCAACACTGAAGAACTATAGCCCTGGAAAGAGGAAGGTGGAATTGTGACCACTGAGCCTGAAGTAGGCACTGAAGTATTCTCATGTGGTATCTGAGTAATAAACAGGCTGCTGGTCAGCTGTTGTGAATTAAAGATTGCACTGCTAAGCATAGGGATTGCATTATTTCCCAAGGAAGGAGAAATAATAGAGGCCGTGGTGTACAAATGTCATCCCAAGATCAGTTGCTGAGATGGGTGCAAGCTTGATTTCTGCAGGTTGACTGAGATGGCTAGAAAACTGCATAAAAGTAGCAGGTAGTCTCTATTTTTCTTGAGCGATCCCATCAAGGGGTCAGCTAGCAGACAGTCATCCAACTATGGGAATATCTTGAATCCCTGAAATCGAAGACTAATCTCAATAACAGTCATATATTTGGTGAACATCCTGGGGGTTGTGGTGAGGCCAAATGGTAGGGATCTGAATTGATAGCGATAGGCTCCTATTCATAAGCATAAGTATCTCCTGACTCCCTTGCTATTTTGGTGTGTAGGTAAGCATCTTGGAGATCTACTGAGCACATCCATTCATTCTGTCACAAATATGACAGGACAGACTGCACCGTGACCATCATGAACTGGTTCTTTCTTATGAAAGTAAGGTCCAAATTGCACCCGAGGTTTTTTTTGTTTCTTTGGAAACAATAAGCATTTTTCCTGACCCTTTTTAGTCTGGTGGGTCCTCCTGGATGGCTCTTTTTCGAGAACAGCAGAAACCTCTTTAAAACAAGCCTTTGCCTAAGTGGGTAGGACATTTGGCAATGAAAATTTTGTTGGGGGCATTTAAAAAAATGAATAAAATAGCCTTTAGATATTATCCTTCTTGCCAAATTGTCTCATGTGATAGCAAACCATGAGTCTGGGTAGAGGTAGAAGTATCCCTGACAGCCTCCAGAGAGGAAAAGTCAAGGGTTTCTGAGATCTTCGGTTGAAAGAACCATGAAACCATGAAAACCCTGGTTTTGCAGATCCCCTCAGCGCCTGGACCTGCATCCATTAAAGGGACTACCTCTGCCATGGCCGTTGCTATCAGAAGGTGAGTCAAACAGCCATTCTGACCTCTAAAATCAGAGTGGGACCCTTTTTGGTTCCTGTTAAATTTGAGTTGCAGGGCCTCAAACTTGATTCCAGTGGCAGACAAGATCTTGCCATCTTGCTCATTCTTCTGCATCTTTTCTTTGACAGGAATTCTGAGCAATGCAGATCCACCAGAAGGAGCATTAGTGAACGACACTTTATAAAGTTGCCAACAAAGTCACATAACCTCAGCCAGTCATGGCGCCTAAAGATACACCTGTGTTGGCTGCCCTTGCCTCTCCATCTCCCATGTTATGCATCAAGACAGATGGAGATTTTAGTGATCACTGACACTGTTGTCAGGGCAGCTTTGAGTTACTTTTAAGAGTTCATCATTATGGGATTCTTCAGAGTAGTAAACCAAAAGCAACGTGGAAAGTGTGCAAAAGGCCAAACCAATAAGCCAAAAAAACACATTTGGAGGGTCCCAAACAAAAGTTCAAACCACAATTTATTAAAGACAAAATAGTACAAAACTCAATATAAAACTTAATGCTTAACTTGAACACTGCATTTTCATCTAAGAAACTTCTTCAGAATAGTGTACTAAAAACATCCCTATATTTATACACTACAAAACAGTCCTAATTAAATGATTAACCAATCACATTGAATATAATGATAAAATCACATCAATAATAAATGAAACACATCAATAATAAAAATATCATTAATATCCAAATAAATATATTAATATAAAATCATTCAAAATTATAATATTTGTAAAAAATATAAGAAGAAAACTTTTCACATAAAATTCATTTATAAAAAAATGTATGCATGTATGTTGTAACACCAAAACCCATTTGCTACATAATGCTACCTCTAGTGGCCATATAATGTCATCACAGTTTTGTTGCCCTTAATTTAAGCACCGCTGCCAGGGAGACCATGTCATTTAAACCAGGAGCTTTATTTGCCTCCAAACAAATTTGCCAAAAAAGCTCCCTGTACTCTAACCTGGTCTCCCAGGACCCACCTCTAATATCCAAGTCCACAATTTCTACAATAAAAAAATAAAATTCAGCCCCCATACAAGTCAAGGTATGTTTAAATAAAGCATTCGTTAGTATCTTTTTCCTAATGTTATACCTCTGCTCATGCATCCTGAGCCTTAAATTTCTCTCCGTTTTTCCAAAGTAGAATGCCTGACATTTATTACACATAGCTGTATAAACTAATCCCACTGAGTTACAGTTACCATATCCTTAACTGTTAATGTATCTGTATCTGGCTTCAATATAAACTCTATTTCCCTCTTTTATATAGCAACACTGTGGACAACATTCACACTTAAAAGTGCCCCTTTTATTCTTATTAACATCTTTATCAAATGCACCTTTGCCTTCTAAAACATTCTTTATGTTGGGACCTTTTCGATATATCATCTTAAAGGTTGTGCAAAAAGAATATTCAAATCTGAGATGCTAGACAGTTTAGCCCATTCCTTCTCAATAGTTTTCCTCACAATACCAGAACCCCCATCATAAGTGACTATCAACGCTCCCTCATATGTATTATTCGTCTTATCACCATTATTCTTAACTTGGTCCATATTGTGTGCCCCAGTGTGTAATATGGGTGCAAATTTCGTCGTTCTCAATTGTGTCACTTCCTTATAAACTGAATTTAGTAGGTCCTCAGGATAACCCCTTAATCTAAACATATTCAATAAATTCTCACATTCATATCTATAATCCTCATCATCAGAAATCATCCTACTCATACGGACAAACTGTCCTTTTACCAGGCCCCTTTTCTGATAATATGGATATGCGCTATTATAGTATAAGTATGCATTAGAAAAAGCATTTTTCCTAAAAACCTTTGACTTAAACTTCCCATTATTTTTAGATATATTAACATCTAAATAATGTATCTCATCGTGTTTTATTTCATAGGTGAATTTCAAGAAATTCGTAGTGGATGATAAATAATTAAAAAATCCAAGAAACTTTTTCTTCAGAAAATACAAATATTATCCAAAAAGCGTCGATAAAAGTTCCAACAATTTATTGGATGCTTTTGTGGAAACTCTGTTACTTTATTTCCAGCAGTCTTTTTATATCAGCTGTGACTTGTTTGGTGTTTGATTTCTTTATTTATT
Organism: Protopterus annectens; assembly: GCF_019279795.1. Lineage (NCBI taxonomy): Eukaryota > Metazoa > Chordata > Ceratodontiformes > Protopteridae > Protopterus > Protopterus annectens. The sequence continues at coordinate 1,475,032,041 of NC_056726.1, forward strand.
GTAATCGTTTTCTGATGATAGCAGTGATATTAGCATAGTTTTAGAAATGTTTTGATTATAGTAGGGGTTTTCTTTGTAATAGAGTGTAGTGTTCTCAAACTTGGTTTTCTGACCATTATACTGAGTGTGTTTCTTGACTTAGATTTAACAAAAAACAAAACTATCACCACACTCTGTGAACAGTCAGGTCCAAGGACAAAACAGAATCCAATAATTAGATAAAAACCAAAAGGACCCAATGAAGAGGCTGTAGTTTAGATTTAAGTTTAACTCTGCCTTCTTCTTTATTTTGTGGTTTTAAGTCATGGAGAAATAGGCAAGTTTTAAAAAATGCACTAAATGTGGAAATGATGCCCCTCCAGAATCTGCCTAGCTGTGTGTTGCATGCCTACGGGTTCAGCTTCAATTTTCTCCTTGTGAGGTATGTTCTGAATCCAGAGCTTTAGCTAATCGACAGAATAAACATATCATTTGGGGACTACTCCTATAGTCAGAATCTCAAGAAAAAAAATAAAAACAAGAAAACTGAAAAGTGTACTAAAATCAAGGAGCTGGAACTGAAGAAAAGGTCAGCCAACTCTTCGACTCTATCCTTGACATCCAAGGGCTCAAGGCTTGAGGAGCGCAGGGCTCACACTCCAACATATACTCCTCCACTGGATCCAGAGATCTTAAAGACATTAACTAAACATTCACCAAAGAAACAGCTGTCTGAGTAGACTGAACATCTGCCTTCCAGATCTTCCTGAAGTGCAGTCTGTCAAATGATCTTATCAACTCACTTCTGCGAAAAGTCACTGCCGAATTCCGATATAGCCAAAATACATACCAAATTCGACCTAGGGATAAGAGTTAACATGGATCGAGATGGGGGTGAAATTTGTACATCAGAAATATCGGAGTTCGACATTTTCAACTTTCAAGTTTCAGACTTTGAGCATAATGAATCTTAGTAGCTGCTTAATACAGGAGTTTATTTTATTTTATTTATTTTTATTTTACATTTGTTAACCGGGCTAGTCTAGCTGGATATATGTCCATTTTCAGTAGAGGCCCGAGGAGAAAAGCTCCACACATACTAAATTTCAACGGGACAATTACAGAATAAAAAATTAAGTACAAAATGAATATACATTTAGTAACATGAAATAAACAAAAAAAATACACGAAATACCTAAGGAACATACTATAAAATAGTTGTTCAGTAAAAGCATTACACAAAGTCAGGATTAGCAACATGGTTTCAAAAAATGTTGAAGAGAAGTAGAACAGGAGATAAGAAGGGAATACAAAGGAGGAAGAGGGAAAGAAGCAATAGTCTGGAGAGGAGAAGGGTAAGAATGTGTACGAGAGGACAGGGGAGAGAAAAAGGAGGAGTAGGTTAGAGCATTAGGGAGAGCAACAGGGCAATAAGAAGAAGGAATAAGTATATTTACTAAGTAAAGTGTAAAGTTCTAGTGGAGGAGGGGAAAGAAGAGATTAGTCAGGAGTCCTACAGGAACAGAGCCAATGATTTTGGAAATACAGTTTGATTTTTTGTTTGAACAGAGGTAAGGAGGAGGTTAGAGTGATATCAGTGGGTAGCTGGTTCCATATCCTTCCTATAGTATTAGTGAACAGAGAGTCACCAGCTAGGTTATGGGACTTTACAGATTTGGTCATGAGTTTGGAAGAAGATCGAAGGGAGGTAAGATTATTGTAAGGGATTAAAAGTTGAGAAAGTATAGGGGTATTATAAGGTTGGTAAAGTATCTTGTGAGCAATGGTAAGTTGTGAGATCAAAAGACAGTTTTGTAGCTCAAGCCAGCCTATGAGTTTTAGGTTGTGACAGTGGTGTGTTTTGAAAGGGTTGCTGGTTTCTAAAGATCATACATTTCAGTTTTATCCACACTCCCTCATCAGTCCAACTTTTTGTTCCAACTCATTCAGAACTGATTTTCATTCCAGGGCCTATGCCCCAGAGACCCTTGTACTTTGTTACATATACGATTTTAGTTCTTTGGGTCTGACTCCTTTTTATCCAGCTTTGGCGGATTCATCTGAGGCACAAGGCCATGGGGTCTGTTCGGTGCCCTACGACCAGCTATTAGTACTGAGATCATCAGTGCTGGTGGCTATGTCTGAGCTGTTAGTCCTTGATTCCTATGCTCTGATCTCCTTCATGGCTTTGGGATGCTGTCCACAGGCATTTTCTGTTTACTTCAAAGGAAACCTGGATCAGTCCATTGGAATGGGTTCCTCAGATCCACTGGAGATCGGTTTGGTGTTCTAGGTGCTGGTGAGGATCATCGCATCTCCTAAGAGAGTATGCAAACAGGCACCACTAACCTCTGGTTCTCCCTTAGATCCACTTTCTATCTCAGTTGGTTCTGCATTGGCATCGACAGGTCAGAGACTCCCTGTCCATCTCAAACTTCCTGCTTTGGAGCTGAGGCGGACCTCTGATAAGGGAGTCTCATCACCTGAACCACTGACAAACAGGGTATGCAAGAGGAAACACTGACTCCACCTCAGTGTCCACTACTTCAGATACTGATTTGGAGTACAGAGAGGGATCCTACAATCCCCCATGATGACAAATTCTTTAGCGATGTTCTGGAACTGGTGCACCAAAGGAGTTCTACATCACCTTCCTCTCAGGATGAGGAAGTATTGTTTGAAGTGTATGGGACAACACCTTTTATGTCCTGGGTAGTCCACCCCAGCTGACAGATTCATAGAATTGTGGTCAGGAGGTCAAATCCAACCAATGGCAGAATAATTTCATAAAATCACAATTTATTAGGTTAGCACTTTCGTAGTGTAGACACACCACTTCATCAGACATAAAATATAGTCAGAAACGTCAGCAATATATAGTCAAGCTTATAAGTCAACACCAATTACATTTCTGTACTATTTAAACACGATGCCTTTAAAAGAACAGTGCATTATTACAGCCATCCTAAACTATTAAGTGCACAAATCAATATATATAAAAAATAAAATCACATATTATCACATCTGCCTTAATATAAACCTATATATTGTAAATATATGTATAACCCAAAACAATAATAAAAACCTTAAAACATTTAATTTTGTAAAAAATGTAAAAAATTTTTTTTTAAATATTCATTTGAACAATGGTCTGCATTTTAAAAAGGGTTTAAGGGGTACCCTATCATTTAACCCGCTACCCTTGTCCGCCCTTAGGCTAATAATCCACCTGCTCTCAGATGTTTCTGTAGAGTTAATATCATCCCTCTTTTTCATTCTCATGGACCCCCTCCACAACCATAAAAATGTGCTTATTTTCCCAACTAGGCTTAACAAGGTTGGCATAGCTATTGGCACTTGAAGTGTGCATATCAGCGCCTTCCTTCTGAAGAGGTTCTTGTGTTATCCCAGACACAATGAGAGAATGGAAATTATTAGTGCTAGAAAAGGCACTGTTCCATTTCACAGTTGCAGACATTGTAAGTTTATTGATACTAGCAATCGGTTTATGCATCCAGATTCTGGTATGGAGTTCACTTTTAATGTTAGAGCTGAGTAACAGTTCTAATGTGGTTTATTTAACTATCTGTAACATCTGTTCATGTTTTTATATCAGCAAAACTAATAGGAAACTGAGGTTCAGGATTAGAGAACATCTATTATAAATTAAGAAAAGTGAATGTACCAATGCATTGGCGAAGCATGTTTGTAACACTGAAATGGGGCATACATTCAGATTTATGGTTGTGGAAGGGTCCATGAGAATGAGAGAGGCGGTGATATTATTAACTCTGCAGAAACATCTGAGAGCAGGTGGATTATTAGGCTAAGGGCAGACAAGGGTAGTGGGTTAAATGATAGGGTACCCCTTAAACCCTTTTTAAAATGCAGACCATTATTCAAATTAATATTTTAAATAATATTTTACATTTTTTGCAATATTAAATGTTTTAAGATTGTTATTGCTGTTTTGGGTTATACATATATTTACTACAATATATAGGTTTATATTAAGGCAGATGTGATAATATGTGATTTTATTTTTTATATATATTGATTTGTGCACTTAATAGTTTAGGATATATGTAATGATGCACTGTTCTTTTAAAGGCATCATGTTTAATTAGTACAGAAATGTAATTGTTTTTTCTGCAAATGGTATTCAATGATAAATTCCAGATTTCCAAATCTATTATTTTGTTTAATGCACCTGTACCTGACTGTGTGCCAAGAACAAAATATGTAATCTTATGGACTCTCCTAGCTATTGCAAGGAAGAACATTACATCAAACTGGAAATCCAAAGCTTCTCCAACTTTTAAGCAATTCATGAATATGGTGTCAGCAGTATCGCAATTGGAAATGAACACTATTAAAGGAAGAACTGAAAGAACTGCATCATTATACGTAGCATGGCAAAAAGTAACTGAAATACTGGAGAATAATGACTGCAGCAGATTATAATCAGGAAACAATTGTATAGAAAGTCAATTATATGTCAACAATAGACACCCTTGTAAATACTTTATTTTGGTTTTAATGTTTGATATCTGTTTAGAGGTTTTAGCCTACCTTTTTAAATAATTTGTAAATATTTTATTGTCATAAATAACCTGCATTCATGTTTTCTTGTTTTTGGAAATGAATAAAAATATTTAAAAAAAAAAAAGAAATGTAATTGGTGTTGATCTATAAGCTTGACTATATACTGCTGAAGTTTCTGACTATATTTTAGGTCTGATGAAGTGGTGTGTCTACACTACGAAAGTGCTAACCTAATAAATTGTGATTTTATGAAATTATTGGATTTGTTGGATGCTTTTGTGGAAATAAATAAATAGTAAGACTATTTGAATAGAAAACACTTGCTGAATAAGTAGGAAGATGGTGATGAATACCAGGGTTAGAAGAGAAAAATACTGACAGAAAAGATTTTTTTCCTTTATACACTATGCAGTGTGTGTAACTGTGTATAGAGGTATATTAATTCTAGTACTATCCAACAACTAGTCATAAAATATACTGCAAGTCCAAAGCCTACGTTTTGCAGAAGTTAGAGGTGGAGCACTTATTTGTTACCCAGATCACACTGCTTCTATAAAGGCAGCAAATGAGATCTGGGATAGCTAAGGGAACAGAGGTATTATGTGAGGGAAGAATTTTTAAAGGTGTTTGAGACTGGAGTACCTTCTCTGCTGGACTGGATTCAAGCGGTGTCTCAAGGACCTATATGTCAGGTCAGAAAGACAGAATAAAGAAAATAAAACCAATCAGAGTTATGCTCTGTTTTCATTCTAGAGCATCCACAGCATCCACCATGGAACAGCACTAGAAAATAATAAAATAGTAATAGCTTTAAAAGCTGCAAAACACTGCATATTGCCACAAAAAAAGATCAGACTGAATTGTTTAACAGCTTTTAAAGCTATTAGTCTACCAGAGGTATACTTAGCTTCTGGCTGCTCTCTGTGTGACAGCCCTAAGTGTATCACAGCTTTCAAAACTTAAAACACTGTGGTCTGACGCATTTTTCTGACTTGTAGTACACCAGGGCAACCACAGACACCACACTGTCTGGAACTGAACCCGTAACTCAGTGCAATAACAATATAGCCAATTGTATTTGTTATCATTCTTTGCCACCAACACAGGACAAAATTAAATGAGAGCTGAAGGAATCAAACCCTGTACCATGGGAACTAGAGCTCACAGCCTTAACCCTCTGTGCCATCTGCGGCTCTATATACTACACAGAGCTATGATCAGACTGCAGAGCATAACTATTTGTTAATATGTACTCAAAACGAGTTCAGGAAATTTATCTCAAGAACAAAGCCATTTCCCAAAGGTGCATGCTCTTTCATGATGGTTGGTGGCTTTGATTCCATCAAGGATAATAAGTACATTTGGAATAGATGTCTCTGGGGTAAATCTGGCACTAAATTTATTTGCCAGGATGTTAGCAATATCTGCTGGAGTAGTTAGTACCTTTATGAGCTATAAGGCAACCCAGCCATTATACAATTTCTGCCTTCTGCCCACCCTTAGACCTTCTCAGGGATGAACAACCCAGTCATGCCAAGAGTGAATTTATGAATGCCCATACAGTTGTCCAGCTCCTTTTTAAAGGCTTAACTTGGACAGTTTATTCCAGAGAAGGGTTAGGCACTGCATGACAAATCTATCCCACCTTGTTTTATTTGTTGAGAGTAAATTATCTGGCACTGATGTTGGCTGGACTGTTTGATTTACTGAGGTGTAAGAGGTCTTGGAGTCTATATGAAACTTAGTATAAGGACAACGTCTCCAGTCTTTCTTGGCAGTTCAGATCTTTTAAATCCTTGACCTTTTTACTTACAAATTTCTAAGATCTTTTTATTTGTTGATATGCTTAGTAAAGTACACCCCAAAGGGGCGTTGTACTCAATGAAGGGTCTAATTAGTGCAGAGTACAAAGAGATGAGGATTTCTTAAGATCTGGGAGAAATACCTTCTGCTATTAGTTGTATAAAATAAAAGGATTTCCTACCCACTATTGCAATGTGAAGGGAGCGGTTCACCCATGTACCCAGGTCTCTCACAACCTTTTTCACATTGAAGTGGTAGACTGTCTATAATATAAGCTGGAGTGAAGAGTTGTTACCAAATTCAACAATATTTCAGTTTTAGGTGTGGAGTCTGAACCCATTTTTAGTATGCCAGTTACTGTTGGAGTGCATGTATTTCAGAGGGGAAATTGACAACTAGCTTATAATCTTCCACAATATTTGCTAATCAGGGATCCCCATTTGACAAGTGGTAATCAGAGAAACAGATAGTGAACAGCAGAGGTCCCAGAATGCATCCCTACAGAACTCCCCTGGTCACCTTCATGCTCTAAGGAGGAGGCTCCATCTGCTCTTACTGCAAGAGTCCTGTATCTATGCCAGCTGGCTATCCACATAACCAAATACAGGACAATTTGAAGTTTCTTCAATTGTTTTATTATATCTGCATATGGTAGGGCATCAAATGCCTTGATGATGTCAAGGTACACTGCAAAAACAGTTTGTCCACAGTCTAAAACCGGAATAACTCTCAAAGTTCACAAAATTCATTGGAAAGGATCTACCCTAGACAAAGCCAAACTGCTGGGACTAAAGTCTGACAAGATGTTTGATATTGAAGTTAATTAGGTCAGTTGTGATACATTCCATGTCCTTGGAGTCATTAGGCTTTAGAGTTTGTAAATTCCTGGGGACTGTGGAGGGGCCACCATTGTGGAGTGGCATCACAAGAGTTGTGTGCCAATTCCATGATTAAGGCTATTAATTAGGCAGCCCATTATACTGTCAGTCTGCATTGATGAGGTATTACTCTTTTTGGAGAATACCTTCAGGCAAGCTCTTTCATGACTGTTGCTGGCTTAATTCCATCAGGGATAAGTAGGTCTGGAATAGATGTCTTGGGTTAAAGTTGGCACTAAATTTATTTGCCACCATGTTAACAATATTCACTGGATCAGTGCAGTTAGTATCGTTATGGATAAGCACAGACCAAAGTTCAATGCTTTTTCTTTTCTGACATAAAGATTTGGGATTATCTCTGGCTTCCTTGGCTAGTCTGAATTCATGGGAAGCTTTTGTTTTTCTTATGTCCTCTTTTAGGTTTTTTATCTGTTTGATCTTAATTTGGGGACATTTGTTCTGCATTTAGTTTTGGGAATTTGTTCCTTTATTACATAGATTATTAATGAGTGACAACCACCACACTAGTTTGTCTTTATACCTCCCTATCTGTTTTGATTTAGTTGGGACTGCCAGTTAAATACATTTGTCCAGGTATGAATAGAATGTTCTGCATAACTCTTTGCAGTATCAGCATTGGTGGTGAAATTTGTTTTACTCAAATTTAGAGACTTCATCATAGAATTGAAAGAGGTTTATATTTACTTGGCATTTGTTTACCAGAAAGTACCGTTTTCAGTGAAGGCCAGAGGACAACAGCTCCCAATAATATTTCAAAACTCAAGCACAGACAATTTCAATCACAAAGTATCATGTTACATTACAAAACAGCAAGTACAAATATCTTAAACCACAAAGGATCATACTACACTACAAAACATGAGTGAAAAAAAATGTAATGAAAGAAACATAGAACATGTTTCATAGTAGAGTTCAATGAAAAACAATAACATGAGCTGAAGGGAATATGTCAGGAAAAATTCAACAGTCATTACCTCTTACATAGATTAGTACGTGGTAAATGAGACTGGAGCCAGTTCTAATAATATACGTAAACAGCTATCCAAGATGGCATGATTAGAGACAGTGAGGGAGTCAGAGTGGAGAACTGCCATTGCCATCTCCTTGCACAAAGGTGATGCCACTATGGAACCTGGAAACTATCACCCATTAGTTTGAAAAGTCTGATCTGTAAAGCCATGGAACATATTATTATTATGGACCTCATAAACAAGAACATAGGCAATCTCCAAGCACTTGACCCCCACCAAGTTCAACAGTCAGCGATAGATCTTGCCTGTTCAACCTGGTTGACATCTTTGAGACTGTCACCAAGGCCCTGGATGAGGGAAAGTCAGTACGCACAGCTTACCTTGACCTGGCCAAGGCCTTTGACACAATCCCCCACTCTGGCATCATCAAAAAGCTAACACAACTTGGGGTAAATCCCTATCTCATCAGATGGGTGGCCAACTGGCTCACAGATAGGACCCACAAGGTCAAAATAGGTGCCACTACCTCCGACAGCAGACCTGCCACTAGTGGGGGTCCCCCAGGGATCTATCTTGAGACCCCTACTGTTTGACATCTACTTCTCAGAGGTCCAGGCAAAGACAAAGGGCCTGTGGCTGACCAGGTTTGCAAATGACTGCAAGTTGGGTGCTGTCATTGACTCTCCAAATGATGTTGACATACTGCAAGAGGGTCTCACAGCAACAAATGACTGGTGTTAAAGTCATGGCCTTAAGATAAACACAAAAATATGTATTATCATACCATTTGGCAAAAACATGGCCCCTACTGATTACCACATCAACAGCAACCCCCTTAGCATACAACCTGTGGTGAGAGACCTGGGTACTCAGGTGGACAACAATCTGACATTCGACCATCATGCAATGACAGTGGTCAGAAAAGCCTTTTACTTAGTTCATCTCATAAGTAAACAGATTGCATCCAGAAAAAAGAAGGTTATTACCTCTCTGTACTCCTCCCTCATTAGGCCAATAATTGAGTATAATACCCCATTTGGTATGTACCTCTCCAAACAACTGGAAAGGCCACAGAAATACCTCACAAAGAGAGTCCATGTTCTCCAACACCTGTCCTATTTGGACAGGCTCAAATCACTATCACTCTAGAGATTGCTCAGAGGTGATCTGTGTCTTGCCTACAAGGCAATATCTGACCGTGCCCTACTAGAGATGCTCAATATCAGTTGTCTAGCTCCTCGCACATTACCCACTTGAAAGGCCTAAATCTAATATTTAACATCAACAAAACCTGCTGGAGACAGGTTTGTCTCCCAGAGGCTGGCCCGTCTCTGGAATAGACTCCCCATACATGTCAAACAGAGTACCTCGCTGACCCTCTTCAAGCACAACCTTGATGAGTGAATGGGAAACCACAAATTTGTCCCAGGGGTTCCACCTGTGTCCCTCGTTGAGTGGTGACAGGTGCTGACTGAGGTTTCTTTTTTGGAGATAAACTCTTGGCTAGGCTTGTAAGGGCCCCAGAGCCATTAGCCTAGTAACCTCCTATTATGAGGGGAAATTGAGTGATGCCTTGGTATGAGAGGTGTTCATATTACAGTTATAGAAGTAAGACAGATGGAGAGGAGATTACAAAAGGAGTGCAGCGTAGGGTGTCTTCAGGTAGCTTAGGTGAGAAGGGAAGAAATAGTCAGACCCCAGTGGCCTAACGGATAAGGCATTGGTCTCCTAAGCTAGGGATTGTGGGGGTTCGAGTCCCATCTAGGGTCATAAAATCGTATAGCTGAGTGGCCTAGTGGGCTAATACACTATGCTGTAGTTGAGAGGGTCCCAGGTTCAAGACTTGACATGGTTGAATATTTTCCTATACAAAATACACCCCTGGGATTCCACCTGTGTCCCTGCTGGACAGTGGCATAGGGTGCTGACTTGTTGGAACATGGGCTAAATTCTTGGCTAGGCTTGTAAGGGCCTCTGGGCCAATAGCCTATTAACTTCCTATGATCCTAAGAGGAAATGTCTGCAGAGATGAATTAAATAAGGTATGCTAATGGGGAAAACAAGGAGTGGAGTAGCAGGCTGGAAAGGGTTGTGAAGTGTGATCTAGGTTGAAAGAGGTGAGTGAAGTGTAGTAAGTTCAGTCAGGATTGGCACAGGAGCAGGTCCCAGGTTTTGTAAGGGATCATTTAAAGGTGGGTAGGTTAGAAATAGTTCTGGTTGTTAGAGGTAAGGAGTTCCAATTTTTTGTTGCTACTGAGTACAGGTATAGGCTTTGCCAGGGGATTTATTCAATTTATTTATGGTGAGAAGTTGTCTTCTGATCCGAGTTTTTTTTGGAAATTACATATTGAATAAAGGGATAAGAGATGGGCAGAATAATGATTTGTGTATGATTTTATGTAACTGTTATAAGCTGAATGCAGAAGGTGGTGGTGGAGTTCCAGCCAGCTAAGAGTATGCAGAGCTTTACAGTGATGCGTAGAGAAGGGTGAATCAGTAGCAAACTTAGCAATTTTGTTGTAGCAGCTTTCAAGTTTTTTATATGTTTAAGGTCCCTGGATTCCGGTATTTGTTTCTGCTGGTTTAGAAGTTTTGAGAGAGAAAGTTATTCATTTGCAGTCTGACTTGAACAATAAGGTGGCCACCTTGAGGATGGCACATAAAGATGCAGGTTGTTATGACCAGGTCAAGTACATTTTTTAAACTTTAATAAGTTACCACATAAGACAAAGCACACATACATTAACAAAAAAGAAAAATTAACATTTTTCATACATTATGTATTACATATATGCTTGTTTCTTACAACTGCAGTTAACTTCAAAATGACAAATTGTTTAATTTCTGCCCTCTCAGCAATCACGCCTGCCCCTGGACATGCAGATATTGTTCCAACAAATTCTATTTAATTCCATGTAATTTCCTCCTTCTCTTTTCTAAAGATCCCACTTCCAATAATCAACACTTCAGTTACAGCTGGTTTAGATTTTGATTTCAATTTTCGAACTGCTTTTTTGTTAGCTAACAATGAATTGGCTAGGCAGTTCAGATCATGTGTCCCAGCACAAAAGAATAATTTTCTTAGTTACAGTTAGAACACTCCATATGAAACATTGAAAATCTGGTAACTCAATGCACTACCTAAAATCATGTTCACAGTTGCTTCACCTGTTCTCATCCCACTTCCAGCATTTGCCATTTGAGGAAAGTTTTTTTTTTTTCTTGTCTTTTTTTTACCTGTAGTGCTTGTTTGACGTGCTGTTCTCTCTGACTATTGTTGATATCTGTCTGCATTTGATTTGATTTTGAATTGAAGTTACTCATTTAAGGTTTGTTTACTTCTATTTTTTTTATTGTTTTCTTATACTGTGTTCTAAGTTTTTTGATCTTTTGGAGTTTTAAGAGGTCTTAGGATCAGTTAGAAAATAATTGTTTGCAGACAATGAATAACATCCAGTTAATTAGTGGGAGGAGCTGAGAAATAGCATTCCTAATTTAAATGGAAATATTTAGAGTCATCTTTATTTTATTTTATTTAACATTTGTTTACTAGGAAAGTCTGAATTGGAAAAAAGCCAATTTTCAGTAGAGGCCCAGGGAGAAACGCTCCAGACATGTCTTTGTTACATGGGAGGAAACACACACAGATGCAGGGAGGACATACAGACTCCGCACAGAGGGCACACCAGCTGACAATTGAACGGGAGAACATTTTGCTGAGACAACGCAACCACTGCGTCATCTGTTTACTTAGCTAGAGTGCTTATTTGACTTGCTGGGATTCCAGATACTGACCAAGGCTCTTGCCACCCCTATAGGGCCCCTTTTTTAGGCAAGGTTCAAATGACAAATTCACCACTGTAACAGGTACAAACAAGCAAAATCTGAGGGTAATGCTACTCAATGCTAGAAGTCTAAATCTCAAAATGCATTCACTCGAGGCACTCCTTAAAATGGAGAACATTGACATCTGTGCAGTGACAGAGACCTGGTTCAAGGCTCCAGAGAGCACCCCCTGCATAACCAGGCTATAATTCATACTACACCTTTCAGCCACCTAACCTGGACCGAAACACTAAAGGCAGAGGCGTGTTCATATTCATTAAGGATATCCACACCTCCAGGCTAGTTGCTCAGCATAATGCATCCGAGATTATCCAAGTGCTACTAACTCTGGGCAAGACCGCAATCCAAATTGTAACTTGCTACAGATCTGCCACCATGCCCCAGGATTCCCACTCGTCATTTCTTGATACACTGGAAAATATTAGGGTACAACCCAACACCCTAATAATGGGCGATTTCAACTACCCCACCAATAACTGGGAAAACTACTCATATACCAAGTCTTTTGCTCAAAGTTTTCTGGAAATCTTAAATTCAAGCACATTGGATCAACTTATCCGCACTCCCAACAGGGTCAGCAATATCCTAGATCTGGTCATTACCAACATGGGCGACTGGTGTTCCACACCAGAGGTCAATTCCTCATTGGTCAGATCCAACCACAAGCTAATCAGCCTAGATGTCCACATCCTGCCCCCACCCCCCATTAGGGAAATCACCGTAAAAAATTTCTCCAAAGCCAACTTCACGCTTCTTAAGACAGAAGTGGCAAACTTCACGACACCCGTGCAGACAGACAATAGAGGTACGACTGCTGAATCCTACACAAATGCACTTTATAAGCACTTAAATGAGTGCATGGATCGTGCTATCCCTAACAGAACCAATATGCTATCCTCCAAAAAAAGGAAGCCATTCTGGTGGTCCCCTGCCATAAACAAACTCTACAACAGAAGAAAGAAACTGTTGCAAAAAGGAGTAAAATCCCATGACTGGAAGAACTTCCTGGTCCGCCTCAGTAAGAAGCTGAGATCTCTCATAAAATCCTCCAAAGCTAGTTATGAAAACAAAATCGCCAGTAATTCTAAAGACAACCACAAAGCATTCTATAGCTATGTCAAGAATCTCAATGGCAACACTCAGATCTGCTCTGAGTTACAGCACAATGGCACTAAATATAAATATACGGAACCAACTGATATTGCCAACATCCTGGCAGATAGGTTCAGTGCTAACTTTACCCCCCACCCCCTAAAGGGCCCATCTCTATACCAGGAGAATGCAAAGTTCCTGTAATCACAGCTGCACAGGTAAAAAGGGCCCATCTCTATACCAGGAGAATGCAAAGTTCCTGTAATCACAGCTGCACAGGTAAAAACCACACTCTCCAAAGCCAAGAACACAGCATCCATGGGACCTGACAACATCCCAGGCTGTGTTCTACATGAACTACAGAATGAACTGGCACCCCACCTAAGCACCATGTTCAATCATAGCCTCACCTCAGGCTTTGTGCCCACTGAATGGTGCACAGCAACAGTTATCCCACTCCATAAAGGGGGAGCCACCACGGACCCTGGGAACTACCGCCCCATTTTCCGAATGAGCCTGGTCTGCAAGGCCATGGAACATATCATCATGGAACTTATAAACAAAGACCTTGGTATTCTCCAAACTCTAGACCCCACACAGTTCGGGTTTGTAAAAGGCAGATCATGTCTCCTAAACCTGATTGATTTCTTTGAAGCAGTCACCAAAGCCATAGATGGGGGTAAGGTGGTTCACACAGCCTATCTAGATCTCGCCAAGGCTTTTGACATCATACCCCACTCTGGAATTATAGATAAACTCACTAAACTAGGTATAAATCCCTTTGCCACAAGATGGGTTGTCAACTGGGTCACTGACAGAACCCACACTGTGAAAGTAGCAGACTCCAAATCCGACTTTAGACCAGTGACAAGTGGAGTACCACGGGGTTCAGTCCTGGGTCCTCTCCTGTTTGGTATCTACTTTTCTGAAGTACAGGCTAACACAGAAGGTAGATGACTGCAAACTAGGAGCCATAACTGAAACTCCTAACGATGTGGACATCCTACAAAAGGGCCTCACTGAGACAGATGCCTGGTGTCAAAGCCATGGCCTCAAGCTCAATGCCAAAAGGTGCACTGTCATCCCTTTTGGTAAAAACTCTGTACCCATGAGCTACCACATAGGTGGTAGTCTACTTAACACTGAACATGTACCTTAGGACACAGGTGGACAGTCATCTCTCCTTTGATAATCACATCACCACAATAGTCAGGAAATCCTTCTACATGGCACACCTCATCACAAAAGGTTTCTCATCCAGGAAAAAAACAGGTCATTGTTCCCCTCTACTCATCACTCATAAGACCCATTATACAGTACAACGCCCCTTTTGGTATGTACCTCACAAGACATCTACAACAACTGGAAAGGCCACAGAAATACTTCACAAAGAGGATTACTGGCCTCAAACAGATGCCCTATGCAGACCGTCACAAAAAACTCCAGCTTTACTCCATCACATTTTGCCTACTCAGAGGCAATCTCTGCCTAACATACAAAGCTAAGTCAAACCCAGAGCTGTTAGACATGCTCCACTTAAAGAAATCCCAATCTCTCCAAGCTACACGCTTTGGGGACCTAAACCTTGTCACTACAATAAACAGAACATGCTGGAGAGATAGATTCCCATTCTCTGGAACAAACTACCTATCTATATCAAACAAAGCTCCTCATTAGCACTCTTCAGGAAAAATTTTGATGATTGGATGGGAAATAGGAAATTCACCCCGGGGATCACCTCTGCGGCTCTGCTTGACAGGGGCACAGGAAAATAATTTTCTTGTGTGGCAAAAGCCAGGGTACCTTTTTGGCTAGGCTTGTTTAGGCCCTACGGCCATTAGCCTAGTGCCTACCTATGTTCTCTGCATGACTACTGCTGATCTCTGTCTGTATTTGATATCTCCCACCCATCCTACTGTTGTCTTACTTTCAAACATAGCAGCTTTTGAGTTGCCTGCCCTTACTACAAATCTGATTCTGGACACTCCTCCCAGTCCCATCTTATCAGCTCATTTTACCAAGCAGTAAGAGATAAGCCGGAAAGGCCCTCCCCCTTAGTCTTTTAAACCTGAATTATCTTCTGTTTCCTCCTTTCCCACTTACTAAAAACATGCACTTTATTCAGCTGAGTTTACTGTAATTGTGCTTCTTCCTACTTTAAGTTCATGCAGCAAAAAGCTAAAACAATAATAAAGTATTCTGTTGCATTTAATCTGCTGCATTTATTACTGCTTGTTAGTAGCCTGATCAATTCTAACTGTTATTCTAATCCTCTTAGTTTTGATTTAAGCACTTGGGCTTCAAACTAGTTATCTTACATAAGAAAGACTTGTGGTGTACACTCTTGTGGCAGGAGAGGTAGCTTACACTCTTCTGAGCTGGGAATTTTCTGGTTGAAGGCTTATTGGGTCTGTTATTCTAAAAGTGTCTTAGTTTTGGTTTAAGCACTTGGGCTTCAGGCCAGTTACTTTATATTAAGAAAGTTTGTGGACTGCACTCTTGTGGGAGAAGAGGGTGGCCTCTGCTTTTATGAGCTGAGAATTGCTGGTGAAGGCTCATTGTGCCTGTTATTCTAAGTATCTTTGTTCTGAGTTAAGCACTTGGGCTCCATACCAGTTACTTTACATTAGGAAGGTTTGTGGTGTACAGTCTTGTGGCAGGAGAAGGTAGCCTATACCCTTCTGAGTTGGGAAGCAATGGTTGAAGGCTTATTGTGTCTGTTATTGTAAAACTGTCTTAGTTTTGGTTTAAGCACTTGGGCTCCAAACCAGCTATTTTACATTTAGAAGGTTTATGATCTACACTCTTGTACCATTGCTGTCTACAGACAATTTTTTTAACTACTAGAGCGTCTAGTTTGCTCATAGCGGAGAGATGCTCATCAAGTTCCTTGTCCTATTGACTTGCTCAATATTTAAGTTTTCCTCACTCCTTTCTAGTAAATTAGTAGCCATGGATATGCACTTCCCAACTCTCTCTGTGGTCAGTCTGCTTGAAATGGGTATTCAGAGGCATTGTAGCAATTGCCTCATGTTCAAGAACAACCCACGTATTCTTAATAAAACAGATACAGTATGCCAGAGGGGTAGATACACTAACACTGGAGGCAAAACTCTTTAATACAAACAAAACTAATCCTATAGAGGTTGTCAGTGACACTTGCACTATGCTTACTCCACAGGGTAAAGACCCTACACATAAAACTACTTATGTTGAATTACTTAGAGATAACCTTCCTAAAACACTAAGACCTCCTGCACAGAACAAAGAAAGGGTCCTCAGCCATCACATAAACACTCCTTTAAACCACCACCCACAGCTACACAAAGTAACACTGTATCCAATGCCTTCACTGCTAAGCTCTTAAGGTAAATTAGCACACAGCCAAATTTCCTAGTCATTGG
Source organism: Protopterus annectens (assembly GCF_019279795.1). Lineage (NCBI taxonomy): Eukaryota > Metazoa > Chordata > Ceratodontiformes > Protopteridae > Protopterus > Protopterus annectens. Next base: position 1,475,048,580 of record NC_056726.1, read on the forward strand.
TGATTCTATAGTGGGGCACACCAATGTCCCTCTCACCAGACTGAGTAAGGAAAGAGTTATGGTTAGCTGCCTTTCCGGGACTAGGATCCATCAAGTCACACAGGCACTCAGGTCATTGAACCACAGGTACCAGTATGACTCTGTCATAGTTCATGTGGGTGTTAATGACCTGAGACGTACCTCCCTTGACTATATGAAGTGAGACATGATACAATTTGCTGACTGTGTCTCAGGCAGGTATGAGCATAACAGTGAGCAGCATACTACCTTCTCCAAGGATGATGTCATTTTATCAACAGAAAAAGGCTGACTTTAACAACTGGCTTAGCTTCTATTGTCAGTCTGGGGGGTACAATATTTGATGGCCCGGGAGGACATGGTTGACAGGCCACACTGCTTTGCCAGGGATGGTGTGCACTTGTCCCTTCTAGGCGTTTGGATATTGGTAAAGATGTTTTCTATCCCTATAGTGCCTTTTTGAGGCAATGCCAAATTGATAAACCTACTGACTTAACTGAAACTGTGAAGGAATATCTACATATTGTACGGCTCAATGCTAAAAGTCTTAACAAGAAACTTCACTCTCTGCAAGCCTTCATCACCCTGGAGAGTGTAGACATTTGTGTAGTAATGGAGACATGGTTTAAAGTCACTGACAGTACCAGGGTATAATGACTTTCACACCTTTAAAACAGCTACTGCACAGGAGGGAACTAAAGGTGGAGGAGTCTCAGTGTATATTAAAACTAATCTCACATCTATACTAGTTAAAGTGTATGACCCACTGGAACTGATACATGTGCAACTCACCATAAACAGGGTGTCATACCATAACCTTGTAACATATAGGTCCCCCTCCATGTCCCAGGAAACCCATACTATCTCAATATACTAGAGTCCCTCACCGTTCACTCCAATCCAATATTCATGGGAGATCTCAACTACCCCTCTACAGACTAGGAATCCTACACCACTTCTAATGCACAAGCACATTGACTCCTAAACTTTAACACCAACATCCTGGAACAGTTGGTCCATTCTCCTACCAGGGATACAAACATCCTTGACCTTGTACTCTCAAACATGGGGGAACCAATGTTCCTCACCCAGTGTAACATCTTCACTTGACAGATCTGACCATAAGGCAGTATTACTTGAAATAAAAATTAAATCCTGGGATCCAGCAAAACCAAAATACTTTAGGAACTATTCCAAGGCTAACCTCTCTCTCTCTCTAGTAAGCCACTCCTTGGCTAAATTCCAAGCACCCCCAAACCCAGTAAACACCACAGTATACACTGAGCTATTTGCAATACTGCTTGTACAGCCATACTGATATTTGTATACAGCAAGCTGTGCCCATTCACATTAAGAATAAGACTAACTCAAAAGACAAACTACCCTGGTGGAATCACAATACCATAGGTTCATTGGAGACTACTAGGCTAACTGCTCTGAAGGGCCATTTTAAGCCTAGCCAATAACTTGAGGTCAGAACCAAACCCTGTACCATGATGTTAAGACCTTACCAATCATGCTAACCCCATCCCAAAGGTAAGAATCAACCCTGTACTACCTTGTGTCTGCAAGATAAATACATTAACCATTATGCCAACAACAAAAAAAAAATGGCTAAACATAAAAGCAGCAAAGCCATATATACTAAAATCTTCCTAATCAACGTAAACAGGCAGCTAAGAAAATAAAATAGCTTCTCAGGCAAAGGAAAACCACAAAGCTTTCTATAGCTGTCTGTAACCTCAGGAGGAAATACACAACAATGCATAGACCTTATTGCAAATGGCATCAACCACATTGAACTGGGGCCATTGCCAACTTTTTGGCTGACAGATTCAGCTCAAATATCTCCCCCATCTCCCTGCCCAGATAATCCAAAGGAATACCATGTAACACAATCAACCCAACCATTACTAGGGAACAGATCATCAATGCACTTTCCAAACCAAAAGCACTGCATCTATGGAATCCATTAACATCCCAGGATATGAAAGATGACCTCGCTAGTCCACTTGAATCACTTTTCAGTTGGAGCCTTCAGTCATGTTTTGTGTCCAAGGAATAGAAGGAAGATGGCTATAGTCGTTCCCCTGCACAAAGGAAGTCCAACCACTGATCCGGGTAACTACAGGCCCAATGGTCTTTCCATGGCCTTACATATGTGGCTGATAAGAATCATCATGGACATAATAAATGAGGACATAGGTAACCTGGAAATGCTGGATCCATCATAATTTGGCTTTGTTTAAGGAAGGTCATGCCCATTAAATCCAGTGGACTTTTTTGAGAGGGTCACCAAAGCACTGGATGAAGGTAAGACTGTACACACAGCTTACCTTGACCTAGCCAAGGCTTTTGATACAAGTTGTCGCCTCACAATAAGACGCTGTCCGGTTCGATTCTCAGTTAGAGTGTCTTCTGCATGGAGACATGCGTGAATGGGTGTACCTTCGTTGAAGGTTGTGCGTCAGGGCTGGTAACTCGGCATGTAAAAATCAACTACCAATCATTAGCGGACGGGAGTTCCGCTGTGGCGACCCCTGACCGGGAAAATCCGAAAGACACAAACAATCAGGCATTATAGACAAGCTCATTCATTTATGTATAAACCCTTTTATCACCTGCTGGATAACCAACTGGCTCATTGAGAGGACTCAGGAGGTCAAAACAGAGGAAGCCACCTCCACCATGAGGGCAATTAGTAGTGGAGCTCCCCAGGTCTCGGTACTGGGCCCACTTCTTTTTGGCATCAATTTCTCTGAAATGGAAGCAAATTTTGAAGGTTTATGGCTGACAGTTTGTAGACGATTGCAAGTTATCATCAACTCATCTGTAGACACTAGCATTCTTCAAGAATTTCCAACTCCGACTAACAAAATGGTGCCAAGGCCATATCTTAAACTCACTGCTAAGAAATGTGTAATTGCACCCTTTGGGAAGTCAACCATCCAGGCTAGTTACCATGCTGATAATACACGCCTTAAGGGTTGACCTAGTGGTCAAGGATCTAGGTAAGCACGTAGACAGCATCCTTAATTTTAACCACAGCATGGCCAGAGGGGTGAGGAAATCCTTTAATGTTGCACAACATATAAGTAAGGGCACAGAATTTAGGTCCAAACAGGTAATTATTCCTGTACTCTGCCCTTATCAGTTCGATCACAGAGTACAATGCTCCCTTTGGTATGTACCTGACCAGGCATATGCAGCAACTTCAGAGTTTCCTTATCAAAAGAGTAAAAAGCATAAGAAACTTTTCTTATGCAGAGCATCTTAAAGCCCTTTCTCTATATTTAGTCTCCTATAGACTGCTGAGGGGTGATCTATGCCTGGCTTATAAGGCATCCACAAACCCCACACGTATGAATCTCCTACATATTTATAATTCACAGTACCAGAAATACAAGGTCTAAGGACCTGAATTTTGTTTGTGACAGATGTGTGTCCCAGAGACTGCCCCTTCATATGGAATGGGGTTCCCATCTATGTGAAGCTGTGTTTGTCTATTACCCAGTTTAATCACAACCTAGACCAGTGGATAAGAAATAGGAAATATACACAGAACCTGGCAACAATGTCCCTTATGGACAGAGGTAGCTTATAAATGCCTGGCCCTCAATGTTCTATTTGGATACAGGATACCATTATTTTTTCAGGAAAACTTGGCTAGGCTTAGAAAGGCCCCATCAGGTATTTAGCCTAGTAACAGTCTATGAATCTATAAAGTCTGCTTAGGGTATGAAAATACTTCCAAGCACAAACCTTAAACCTTCTAGACTTTGCTGCAGACTAGGAAGCCATACACATGTCCTACCAGTGTTCCTTTCTACACTGCTTTTCCAGTCTCTTGTTACGATATTTTCTACCTTCTCCTGACTGATAATTGCATGATACCATCCTTCAGAAGTCTCTGAAAAAAAAACCTCAAACAATATCTCAAATTGAACTGTCTATGCCCATATACCAACCCAGATTAAGATATAAAACAATAGCATAATCAGTAATTATCATAACATCTAACTACATCACCATGCTATGTATCCAATCTTACTTGTAATTGCATCTGTCCATAGGTTCATACTAGGCTATCTGCCCTAGGGCATTTAGAAGCCTAGCCAGAGTGTGTTTGGCTTTCACCACCCCTTGGAATGAGGATAGTGTGCCCATTTGGGGTTTAGTTTACTGTGCCTCTGTCTAGCAGTGACACAGAGATGACCACCGGGGTAAACCTACGATCTCCCATCCACTCGTCAAGATTTCTTTTGAAGAGAGTCATTGAGGGGTTCTGCCTAACATGGACTGGGATTCTGTTACAGAGTGAGGGGAGCCTCTGGGTTATGAATCTGTCCCTCCAGCACGTCCTATTTATTTCTGTGTTGAGGTTCAAATCACTCGCTCTCGTGGCTCTGGTGGATTTGGATTTTCTGAGGTGGAGCATGTCCATTAAATCCGGATTGGACATGGCCTTGTACATCAGGCATAGATCGCCTTTGAGTAGGTGGTACGCGACTGAATAGAGCTGGAGTTTCTTTAGCCGGGCAGCATATGGCATATGTTTGAGACCCTTGATCCTCTTGGTGAGGTACTTTTGGGGTCTTTCTAACTGCTACAGGTGTTGGGTAAGGTACATCCCAAATGGGGCATTGTACTCAATTATGGGCCTGATAAGGGAGGAATAAAGGGGCACAATGACCTCTCTTGATCTAGATGTGAATCCTTTCATGATAAGGTGGGCAATATAGAATGTCTTTCTAACCACTTTGGCAATGTGAGTGTCAAATGAGAGGTTACTGTCAACTTGGGTCCCTAGGCCCCTGATTACTTCTTCCGGGCTTAATGGATTACCACCTATGTGGTAATTTGTGGGTACTTTGTTCTTCCCAAAGGGTATGACTATACATTTTTTGGTGTTTAGTTTAAGGCCATGGCTCTGGCACCAGTTATCCGTTTCTATGAGACCTTTTTGAAGGATGCTTGTGTCCACTGGAGAATCAATTATGGCACCCAGTTTGAAGTCATCTGCGAACTTGGTCAGCCACAATCCTCTTATGGTAGCTTGCACCTCAGAAAAATAAATGCCGAATAAGACAGGTCCCAGGACCGAGCCCTGTGGGACGCCACTTGTGACTGGTTTAGAGTCTGACATGGCTCCAGCAATTCTGACCTTGTGGGTTCTGTCCTTGAGCCAGTTTGCAACGCATCTTATGACATGGGGGTTTACATTTAAGCTGGTGAGCTTGTCTATGATGCCCGAGTGGGGTATTGTGTTGAAGGCTTTTGCAAGGTCAAGGTAGGCTGTGTGAACTGCCTTACCCTCATCAATGGCCTTAGTGACTGTTTCAAAGAAGTCGACCAGGTTCAAGAGGCAGGATCTGCCCTTGACAAAGCCGAATTGGGTAGGATCCAACGTCTGTAGGTCCCCAATGTCTTTGTTTATGAGTTCCATAATGATCCTCTCCACAGCTTTGCAGACCAGGCTCGTCAAGCTTATGGGGCGGTAATTTCCAGGGTCCGTAGAGGCACCTCCTTTGTGGAGTGGGACCACTGTTGCTGTATGCCATTCTTTGGGTACATATCCTGTAGTAAGGCTAAGATTAAACAGCAGCCTTATGTGCGGGTTTAGTTCTTCTTGGAGTTCATGTATCACGCAACCCGGGACACCGTCTGGTCCCACTGATGCTGTGTTTTTAGCTTTGGAGAGGGCGGCTCTCACCTGGGCATCTGAGATGTCAGGGAGGCAACACTCTGCTGGGATAGATATTTGTCCTTTTGGGGGGGGGGATTTGCACTGAACCTGTCTGCTAGTATGTTGGCAATGTCTGTGGGTTCAGTGTATTTTTTGTCATTTTGGACTAATTCTGAGCATATCTGGGAGTTTCCACCAAGGTTTCTAACATAACTAAAGAAGGCCTTGTGATTGTCCTTAGTGCCATGTGCAATTCTTCTCTCAAAGTTTGCCTTGGATGATTTTATGAGTGATCGTAGTTTTTTGCTAGTACTGATCAGAGATGCCTTCCCTTTTAGGGATTTTGCTCTATCATGTAGTAGCTTCCTCCTTCTGTTGTATATCTTATTAATGGCTGGGGTCCACCAGACAGGACACCTGCCTTTGGGGGAATGGGTCTTGGTTTTATTTGGGATTGCATGATCCATGCATTCTTGAAGGTGTCCATAGAATGCGTTTATATAGGATTCAGCGGAGTGGGCTGTGGTTTCCACTGGCCCTGGGGCCTTGAAGGATACCACTTCAGTCTTAAGAAGTGTGAAGTCAGCTTTTGAGAAATTCTTCACCGTGGTCTTCTCTGCTGGGGGTGGGGGCGGGATGTGGATTTCCATTGAGATTAATTTATGGTCTGATCTCACCAATGAGGGGTATACTTCCGGTGTGGAGCATTGTGTCCCCATGTTTGTGATAATCAGGTCTAATATGTTATCCCCTCTTGTGGGAGTGGTGACTAGTTGTTCCATAGCATTTGAGTTTATGAATTCTAGGAACCTTTGGGCTGGGGTGTTGGGGCTTGAGTAATGCTCCCAATCTATGTTTGGGTAGTTGAAGTCTCCCAATATGATGGTGTTTGGAGAGACATTCATATTCTCCAGTGTCATTAGGAAGGCTGAGTGGGGTTCCTGAGTTTGAGAGGGTGGTCTGTAGCATGCTACAAACTGTAGAGCAGTTTTGTCCATGGTTAGTTGCACATGGATGGTCTCTGATGCTTCGTGCATTGCCACTAACCTGGAGGTGTGGGTATCTTTGATGAATATGGATACTCCCCCTCCCTTTGTGGTTCGGTCCAAGTTTTGGGGCCGGAAAGCATGATATGATGTATAACCTGGTAGTGCTGGGGTGCTTTCGGGAGCCTTGAACCAGGTTTTAGGTGGATGTAGTGCTTTCTTTTTTGTTAAAAAGTGCTTTACTTATGTAAAATGCTTTTAGGAGCAAGTGCTGGGCTTTTTAGATAGAGAAAAGAATGTTTAGATTGAGAGTTAGAACAGTTCTAAGGGAAAAACTGAAGAGCAGACTTTGCAGAGCCAGAAATAGTTTACCCTTGATTAACCGGCGCTGCCCGATGCTGTGCTATGCGCAACTTCGCGCAAAGGCACGCTAAAGCGGGCTTTATAGCAGGGGGGTTAGAAAGAGCTAGGAAATGGCCCAAAATGGCCAATAAGCTACAAGTTACTGGGCTGGAACCACTCCTTAAGGGACAGATAGGCTGCTCAGAGCTCCCCACTCCCACTGGTGAACAAAGAAGCTTCCTCCTATCCAAACAAGGATATGGACAACACAGGAACTAAGACACAGCCCAGAGATCAGCAAAATCTGAAGACTGGACTATTCTAGTTCAGTAAAGGCGGGAAACAAGGATATTTTTTTTTTTTTTTCACAGAAAAACAGAAAATAGATACAGTGGCAACAGTAAATGCTTTAAATCGGCTAGCGCACTTGAGTGTTTAGCCTACCAGTTAATTTAAGCAAAAAACAAACTTTCAAAGTGCAAAAAGTGCAGAAAACAAACAGTAATGCAGTAAAACAACTTTGCAGAGCTTATTTAGTTATAGAAACTCTCTTTTAGGCGAAATAAAGCAGTTGGAGATAAAAAGCCAAAATAATACTTATAAATCAATGGAAAGTCACTCTTCCACTCGCTGCTGCTTGTAGAACTCTGCAGGACACCACGAGGAGCTGTGCTGAGTCTAATACAAGCGCTAAAGCGGGCTTTATAGCAGGGGGTTAAAAACAGCTAGGAAATGGCCCAAAACAGCCAATAAGCTACAAGTTACTGGGCTGGAACCACTCCTTAAGGGACAGATAGGCTGCTCAGAGCTCCCACTCCCACTGGTGAACAAAGAAGCTTCCTCCTATCCAAACAAGGATATGGACAACACAGGAACTAAGACACAGCCCAGAGATCAGCAAAATCTGAAGATTGGACTATTCTAGTTCAGTAAAGGCGGGAAACAAGGATTTTTTTTTTTCACAGAAAAACAGAAAATAGATACAGTGGCAACAGTAAATGCTTTCAATCGGCTAGCGCACTTGAGTGTGTAGCCTATCAGTTAATTTAAGCAAAAAACAAACTTTCAAAGTGAAAAAAGTACAGAAAACAAACAGTAATGCAGTAAATCAACTTTGCAGAGCTTATTTAGTTATAGAAACTCGCTTTTAGGCGAAATAAAGCAGTCGGAGATAAAAAGCCAAAAAAATACTTATAAATCAATGGAAAGTCACTCTTCCAGTCTCTGCTGCTTGTAGAACTCTGCAGGACACCACGAGGAGCTGTCCTGAGTCTAATACAAGCGCTAAAGCGAGCTTTATAGCAGGGGATTAGAAAGAGCTAGGAAATGGCCCAAAACGGCCAATAAGCTACAAGTTACTGGGCTGGAACCACTCCTTAAGGGACAGATAGGCTGCTCAGAGCTCCCCACTCCCACTGGTGAACAAAGAAGCTTCCTCCTATCCAAACAAGGATATGGACAACACAGGAACTAAGACACAGCCCAGAGATCAGCAAAATCTGAAGACTGGACTATTCTAGTTCAGTAAAGGCGGGAAACAAGGATTTTTTTTTTGTTTTGTTTTTTTCATAGAAAATAGATACAGTGGCAACAGTAAATGCTTTAAATCGGCTAGCGCATTTGAGTGTGTAGCCTACCAGTTAATTTAAGCAAAAAAGTTCCTACTAGGGACTAACTGTGAGTTACAATCTTACTTGTAATTGTGTCTGTCCATGAGAACTGTGAGTCCCTACTAGGGAACACTTCTAAACCAATGTACATAAGGTATATTACCACTTTTTTATATATATTCTAATTGTTTTCTAACTTCTTGTGTAACCTTTTGTATGTTTGACTATGTGGAGCTTTGCTCCCCAGGCCTCCACTGAAAATGGGCATGTATCCAGTAGGACTATCCTAGTAAACAAATGTAAAATAAATATAAGATTTTATAAGATCTACTTACTAATCATTTTAACAGTAGATTTTGTTTAAGACATGACTAAATGTCTACCAGAGCTGGTATTTCACTCAGGACTCCCTCATCCCTTTCTCTTTCCTGTACGTAGAACATCAATCCCTGGTAGGGAAAGCACTCCCTAACCTACAAGTCCAAACTTCTGCTTGGCCTCATCCTATTCTATTCCCTTACCTTCTCATGTTGCTTGCTCCCAGTACCTTGATGGCTTTGCCAGTTTAATCCAGTAAATTTCTGCCCCTTCTTGCCTATTTTCTGTACCCCTATTTGCAGTCATCCCTATCGATAAAACCTCCTCTCATTTCCATACTGACTTAGTTATTACAGTACTTTCCACACCTTTAGCAGTATAATATTCTGTATGGCTGTGGCTATTCGCCTTCAGGATCTGCAACCAAAATCCTACTCTCTTCATATTTCTTGAACTCCCCACTCCTGCTGTTTCATCATCAACTCTTTTCACTTTGATATACAACCTTCTGCTTGTGGTATGTATATTCACCTTAACTGTGTAGCACTAAAACAATACAGATCAGTTAATCCTAAATCACCTTGTTCTTTGGGGAGGAGCAACTTATCCCACTTAGCTTTCACTGTTGTCCCCCCACCCCCAAATAAATTCCTTCACCTCTATTTATTTTATTTTATTTTACATTTGTTGACCGGGATGATCCGACTGGACACATGTCCATTTTCAGCGGAGGCCCGGGGAGAAAAGCTCCACATTTACAGCAAATAACGTACGGGATACAAAAGCAAATGTCATACAATTTACAAAGTTACATATTGTTACATTAATAGCACATAGGAGAAACATAGCATGTGCAATGAGGAAAAGAACATGAGAAATGCATATGACCTAAGGAAGTAACATCTTAGGAGTAGCACTCACAAAGTACAGTTGTATAGCAGCGGAAATTATACTATTATATAGTAGGAGGTTGTCAAGCTTCATGTTTTGGGCATCTATTCGATTTGGTAATACAGTGTTAGATCATAAATGAGAGAGTTTAAGTCCTAGGGATATTCATTAGTTGGAGCGTGGACTTTGGCTTCATAAAGAAGAGTTAGTCTGGGACAGAGCACTGACATAGCCAGTGTGAATTGAAATGGAGTTTTAGATCCTTTTTGAAATGGACCAGGGAATTTGATAGAGTGAGGTTAGAGGGGAGGGAGTTCCATATTTTACCAATAGTGTTGGCAAACAGAGTATCTCCCCCTGAGTTATGGGATTTGACTGTTTGGACAAGTAGCCTATTTGATGAGCGTAGGCAGCTGAGATTAGTGTACAGTATAATAAGGTTTTTCAGTGCTGGAGAGTTGCCAGGTTGTTTGAGAATTTTAAAAGCCTCAAGGAGTTGGTTCAAATGGAGAAGGTTTGGCAGTTCAATCCAGCCCAGGTTTTTTAGGTTTTGGCAGTGGTGGGTCCTGTAAGGCATACCAGTTGCAAATCTGGCAATGTTATTATAGCAGCTTGTAAGTTTGTTCAGATCAACTTTATAAAGGTTAGTCAGTATGGGGGAGGCATATAGTAGGGTTGAGAGGAGATGTGAGTGGGCGATGGCTAATTTGGCTTTTGGAGTTAGGAAAGATTTTATTTTGTATAGAGACCCTAGTTTCTTGTTAATGGTTTTGATGGTCTGGTTAATGGGCATGTCAAATCGCAGTTTATTGTCAATGGTAACTCCAAGGAGTTTGGTATGGGAGTCAGGGGGATGATAGTCCCATTGTTGGATTGTATAGTAAAGGGAATATGAGAGGGTTTCTGGGTAGGATGAAAGAGTAGTAGTTTGGTTTTGTTTGGGTTCAGGATCAGGTTTCGGCCTGATAACCAGTTTTCTACTGTAGTCAAAGTGAGCTGGGTTGTGGATAGTAGTTTGACTAAGGATGTATCAGAGCCGAGTAGTGTAGAGTCATCTGAATATTGAATATAGACGGCCTGAGGGATGACTGTATGAAGATCATTTATAAAGACTGAAAAGAGAAGAGGTCCTAGTATGGAACCTTGAGGGACCCCTATGGTAAGAGTTGAGAGAGCTGATTCTGCCAGAGTACTGCCTGTTGTCTATTGGAGAGAGAAGCATGAAACCAATCAAGGGAGTGTTCAGTGTGTGGAGTAGCAGCTGGTGGTTAACCATGTCAAATGCTTTTGACAGGTCCAGAAAGAGAGCTGAGGATATTTTTTTTGTTATTCCAATTATGGTTAATTGTATCAGTGAAGGAAAGGAGGGCAGTGGTAGTACTATGGTGAAGTCTGAAACCATGTTGAGAGTCGGTAAGTAGATTATTCTGGGTGAGGTAATGTAGAAGTTGATTGTGCACACATTTTTCCATGATCTTGGCAAGTGGTGACAATATGGCTACTGGCCTATAGTTTGAAAGGTCTGTAGAGGCGCCACCCTTATGGAGTGGTATTACATAAGATATTTTCCAAATTGAGGCGATAGTAGACTCTGTTATGGTTCGATTAATTAAGATAGAGACTGGGTATGCTATGACATCTGCAGCTTTTTGCAGGTATTCGGCTGGGAGAAGATCTGCAGAGAGGGTAGTTGACTTTAGTTTCTTCAATAAAGATTGGATCAAGGAAGAAGGAATGGGCTGAAAGTTGAAGGAGAGTGGTGTACTGGGAAAAGAGCATGTTATTGAGGAGGAGGTAGCGGGTGATTGTTTGGCTAAGGACTGTATATTCTCAGTAAAGAAGGTGTTAAAGGAGTTTGCTACTTTTTCTGGGTTCTCATTGCATAGTGTTGCTGGGGTAGGAGTGGAGGATTTACCTGGATGCAGAAGATTATTAATTCCTGTCCAGAACTTTTGAGGGTTATTTTGGTATTTATATTGTAGTTGGCAGTAATAGTTTTTTTTGTCAAGTGAGATGGCTTTTTAGTCTAATTTCTGAGCTGTTGGAATTTAATACGATCTAGGGGTAGCCTAGTTGTACGCCACTTATCCCATGCTTTGTTTGAGTTTGATTTTGACTTTGGAGTCGTTTGTTAGCCAAGGTGCTAATTGTGACTTTGTTTTGATTAATCTTTTGGGGGCATGAGAGTCAAGTATGGTTAGAAATGTGGTATTAAAATATATTACTGCCTCCTCTAGGGGAAGATCCTTTAGGGTTGACCAATTACAGGATTTGAGTTCTGTTAGGAATTTAGTGATGTCAAAGTTTTTCTTACAGATCTGTAAGTGGGTGATTTGGGGCTGACTGCTTTGTCTTTTCTTATGTATGTGATGAGATGGTCACTAGTGTCATTGGGAAGAGTCCCGGTCTTGTACATATTAGGGTGACTATGAGTATCCAGTCTAGGATGCTCTCTTTTTGGTTAGGGTTTCCTATTCTGGTGGAGGAGGATATGATCTGTGAGAAGCCATAAAGGTTTAGGTGGATGGTGTTTGAGTCTGAGGAGCATAGGTTCCAGTCAATGTTAACATCGTCCAGAACAATTGTTTCTTGAGGGCAGTTATTAGCTAACCAGTTAAGAATATTTTCGAGTGTGCTAGAGTTATTCCCAGGGGGGATATAGATCACAATTAGATTTATACTTTTTTGTTTGTTTAGTTGCACTTTTAGGGCTAGGATTTCAGCGTTGGAGAACAGGGGAGGTTGAATGGGGTAAGGTAAGACATTTAGTGAGTTTTTATAGAGGACCGCAATGCCACCTCCTTTTTACATTGTACGATTAGCTCTGAGTATGTTATAGCCGGGTGGTAAAATCTCATTATCTTTGGTTGTTGGTTTAAGCCATGTTTCAGTTAGACACAATATGTCGGGGAGATAGGTTGCTAAAAGGACATGAAGGTTATGTACTTTATTGTTTACGCTTCTTATGTTTAGGTGGTAAATTTGCATGGAATTAGGTGACCTGGGAGAGAAATGTGGGGTATCAGGTTTGGTGGTGGACAATGGACCTGGGTTAGGGTGGATGTCACCATCTTTAGTTTGGTCTTTTCTTAGGTAATCTATTAGTCGCATTAGTTTAAGTAGTAATTTTTGAACATATTTGGATTTAAAATGTTTTAGGTTTGGTTTGTTAAGATACTGGTTGAAAGGTCTAGTTGTTGTAGCGGTTAGATAGTAGGTTGTGAGCTCAGTCAGAGGTGAGATAAGTGGGGTGGCGGTTCTATTTTTGGGGTAGTGGAAGCCTGAGTATAGCTTGTCTTCACATCTAGTTAATATATATGGGATGAGTATGAGTGGTAGTATGAGAAGTATAGTTATAAGTCGGGGGTTGAGAGTGGAAGGGATGGAATGCATTGTCCTAGGGTGATGGGCTTATCTCCCTAGTGGTATGAATAGGGTTAACAGGATAAGTGGTGGGTGGTGAGGTAATAGGGAAGTGATTATGTATGGTTGAAAGGGGAGAGGAGGTGTGGCTAAGTTAGATATAAATGAAGCAGTAGTGGGGTGGGTGGGATACTGGGGCAGGGTGGAGCGCGGAGCAAGCCAGAGCGAAGCGATGGCGAGCGGAGCGGGGCTAAAACCTCCTCAAAGTTTCCAAAGGCCAGTGAATAAGGTAAGTATAAAAGTAACCTCTTTACTATTATAGTTCACCAAACATTAAAACAAATCCCTCTTACTATGGAAAATATGAACTTTGTTTTGGATAAAATTTGTCTAGAGGAGTTACTAGAATTGGATTAGGTTATAGGGTTTACTGCCATGAAATGAACTTACTGTCCATGACTTCTAGTCTGTTGATAAAAATATGCCTGACCTGTACATAAGACTACAGGGGCTAAAAACATTTTCACTGTTTGTATCTTAATATCCATAGCCATAAAAAAGAGGTTCTGGTGTCTCAGTTTTTGTATTCTTTTGTTCAGTTTTTTTTTCCCTAGATATTCTTAGCTGCCACAATAGAATCTTTTAGAAATCCAAACACCTAAATACTTCATCTTACCATGCCCCCCATATACATGGGTATAGCTTAACTAGGAACCAGTTCATGTGTGGATACATAATTTTCTACTACAGCTCGTTTCATCTTCATCCATTTTATAACCTAAAATACATGGAACTGTACAAATTTTCCAGAACACCAAAATGCCCTTTTCTGGATTTATCAAGCTCAAAATAATAACTTCCAATTAAGCCAACTTTGTTTAATTACCATACAAACTATAGCTTTGAATGTCTGAGTCTCTTATTTTCTTTGCCAGTGGCTCTAAATATAAAGCAAACGCAAAGGGAAAGGGAAAGAGGACACCTCTACTTAATTCCTTTCTTCAAACACAACATATTAGACAGGAAGTTTCATCCTTAATTCTTGCCTCCAATCCCTTCATATATCCTCCTAATTAACCCTATTATTGTATCAGGGAATGCAAATGTTTCCATTGCCCTACTCAAAATCTCAAGTCACTCTCTTGAATGTTTTCTCTGCATCAAGATCCGCCAACAACAGCAGTTTTTTTTTTACATTCTGCTTCCCTCAGGATCATCATTGCTCAATTGATGTCAAATATTTGTCTCCCAGCCACAAAATCACATTGCTGTCTTTGTTGTTGAGCCTCATCTTCCTCTAAACTTGGCTCAGGTCTCCATAAATATTTCCATTTGTACGTTTTTGGTATTCATATTCCTCTGCTTTATAAAAATTGTCATGAAATTTCCAAAATATCTCCAATACCTATAATAGGATCTGTGGCTATTTTCTTGTTATTGACTTCCTAAATTTGGTGACAAACTTTTCTACATTTTGTTGCCCAAGTTATTGTGCTAAAAACTTTCGTACCTTGGAGTTATCAAAAATAGTTGCTCAACAAATTTTTAAACTGTAGTTGCTCCTCTTCCTGTTTTGTGAGACACCCCATATTCTGCAATACTTTTAACTTTTGTCAGCCCCTCTAAATAATTCCTATTACTTCCTTACCCATATCTATCTCTTATTTCTACTACCCTATTTTTAAACTCCATTTTTATTTTATCTCACACAATAGCTATTTCTTCTGAAGAAATTTCTATCTTCTCTAATAGCTCTCAAATCATTTAAACTACCCATTCCTTAAATTTCACTCATTAACAGGTATGTAGAAAAGTTCTGTCGTCTCATTTTTGTTCATTGCCCTGTATTTTTATCTTTGTTTTTATTGGTGCATATTTGAAATAGTTATTCATATGTGTCTAACATTTCAATTAAATGCACATGTTCCAGTGAAAACTTTTGCTCCCGTCTAGCCTAATTACTGTACCTTGGAGAAATAATTGGCTTATGGCTGGCTCACTTCTTCCAGGCAAAAAGTGCACAAAAAAAAATCACTTGTTAGTCCTTTATTTACTTACATAAATAATTTAAATGAAAAAGAGTGGCATAATGGCTAAGCAGACAGCAGTGTCATCTCATAACAAGTTCCCAGGTTCGATTCTCAGCTGGGATGCCTTCTGCGTGGAGTTTACATGCCACCCTTCTGTGTTTACGTGGGATTCCTCCCACAGTCCAAAGACAAGCAGTAGGTGGACTGTACACACTAAGCAGGTCACATGTTTGTGTGCGCATGTCAGTGTGTGTGGTGTGGAAGAACCACTGTGGCAGGGCTAGCCAATCAGTGGTGTAAAACCTGGCTCTAGATGATAGTCTCTATTAAAGTGACACCTTGACCTCATGTGCAAAAATGGGTCAAAAGGAGTTGTGAATGCATATGCATAAATGTTAGCTAGAAAAGTAGCCTGAATCCTCAGCTATAATCCAGACTGGGTAAAAAATAAGCATGGAGAACATGGACTAACTAATCAACCTATGATGTTAATCTCTAAAGGTGAAATCAAAACACAGCACCTGGATATATAATTCAGAAAGAAAGAGAAAGCACCAAACTTAACTCCGAGCAGCCAGTAAATGGAGGCTAGAAAAAAGAAGTTATGTACTCACCATAACGTTCCATCTGTGTTGTCGATCTTCATTTATCCTTGACCTGTGGGTTCGGTTCCAAAATCGGAACGGACTCTGCCGTACTCCGCAAGAGCCTAAAACTCTTTTTCCCTACCCATAATGCTCCTCTCCATTTTACCTCAGATTGCGTTTGCTAACTGACAGACAGAATGATATGTATCTTAAGAGTACTTTTGTCGAGACCATATCTGGCATAGGATGGCTAAAGGAATAGTAAATAAGAACATAGCTTGTTCCACCAAGAGATAGCAAAGGATGGGGGTTGGAGGGAGGGGCGTCACAGATAAATGAAGATCAACAACACAGATGAAACATCGTGGTGAGTACATAACTTCTTTATCTGATGTGTCAATCTTCAGCGTCTATATCATATTATCGTACGATGCAAATAGCGAATGCTATTTCATCGTACTAATATCGAAACAACAAAATATCGAACAAATGGAACAGCAATTTTTTTCCCAGGGAAAAAATTCACTGCTCTGTAAAAAAAAAAAAACTTAAACCGAAATTTAAGTGGGGATTTTGCCCCCACACCCCCCCCTACTTAAATATACCAACTCCGAGATCGCACCATATGGAGGAAATGTCAAAGTCCTGAAGACGGCCCACCAAATTTTTTCCCTGGGAAAAAATTTGATGTTCCGTGACTTCGCTATTTTGCCATTTCGACACTATCGGATCGATTAAATAGCATTCGCTATTTAGTCCATTCAATAGAGTCATATAGACCCCAATCTTCAATTATTCCTTGATCTGTGGGACACGTCCCCAGCTACATTACACCTCGGGTGGACTTGTGGAAGTATATTCCTGAGCACCATACAACCAAAAGACACTCTTCCCCTGGAGGCCAAATCCAATTTGTAATGAGTAATAAAGGTATGTGGGGCAGCCCAGGTTACTGCTGTATAAATGTCATCCAACGAGGGTCTGGAGTGAAAAACTGTTGAAGTGGCTATAGTAGATATATGTATATATAGTTATATAGCAGAGTGCGCCTTAACAGGCCAAGGAAATTTAACATTCTTTTTGATGTATATGAATGGTATGCAGTCTTTCAACCCTCTAGAAAGGGTAACATTAGATATTGGTCTAGCTCTAGAAAAGGCTATAAACAGCTGATGAGAATTTCTGGTAGATTTTGTTCTAGGTTGGTAGAAATGCAATTGTCTGTGGATGTCCAACAAGTGCAGACAGTATTCACCTTTTTTTGAAATTTGGGAAAGAAAACTGGTAAATTTATAGCCTGATTAATATTTGTCTCCAAAACAAGCTTTGGCAGAAAGAATGGATTGGTCCTTAAAGAAACCTTATCTACGTGAAAAATCAAATATGGTGATTTACAAGATTATGCCTGAATCTCTGAAATTCTTCTAGCAGAGATAAAAGCTATTAATAAAGCTGTTTTCCAAGACAAGTAATTTAGCTCACAAGTGACTTCATGTTCAAAAGGAGGGTATATTAAATTCTGAAGAACCAAAATGAGATATCATGGAACAGACAAGATCTTTATAAGGAGGCTTCAGCATCAAGGTTCCTTTCAAAAAGGTCTTGCAAAGTTTAGAAGACATTAATGAGGTGTCCTGTAACCCACTGTGAAAATTTGAAATAGCCACTAGTTGAATCCTCATGATAGAGGCAGAAGCTTCAAAAAGTACAGTCCAAAACTCAAACTTTTATGATGGGGGCTGTGAAAGGGTCTATATGATTATTAGCCCAACATGAGAAGTGCCATTTTCTACAATAACGTTTTCTAGTACAGGATTTGTACAAGGCCAAAATAATCTTATGGACTGCAGAAGAAAAGTTAAGTACTTACCATAACGTTCCATGTGAGTTGTTTATCCCGCCTATATTCTCACTGATGGGTTTGGAGCCGATCCTCGGCTCCGACACGGCCAATAGCAAAGCTCAAGGTTTAGCAATAGCTCGAGACCAAGCCCCTTGTCCCATGATGCACTGCTGGAATTACCTCAGATCTTGTTTGCTGCATGTACTATATCCCTGGAAGATGTCCACTCTCCCAAAAAGGAAAAAGAATAAGAAGAATTGAACAACCAGGATGATACCAGCCTCTGAGTCAAATGTCAGCCAGGTGGGGCATGGAGGAAGGGACGTGAAAATAAAGGCGAGATAAACAACTCGCATGGAACGTTATGGTAAGTACATAACTTCTTTAAAGTTAAATCTCGCCGTTTATTCTCACTGATGGGTAGCGTCCCCAACACCCGCAATCCTGGGTGGCTCACAGGAGTACATTTTTCAGGACCACAGAACCAAAAGAAGCCCTGTCCCTGGAGGCCTTATCCACTTTGTAATGAGTGATAAAAGTATGAGACTTAGACCAAGTGGCTGCAGCACAAATGTTATCAAGGGGCAATTTAGCTAGAAAAGCAGAAGAAACGGCTCTGGTTGAATGAGCCTTTACCTTGTGTGGCAAGGGTATGTCAGCAGTTGCATGAACAAATGAGATACAATCCGATAACCATTTTGAAAGGGTACCTTTTCTGGCCTCCGAAAAGGATAAAAAAATTTGATCTGATTTCCTAATATACTTAGTTCTATCAAGATAAAATCTGAGTTGTCTCTTCACGTCAAGTTTGTGCAGCATGTATTCTATTTTGTTGGAATGGTTGGGAAAGAAGACTAAGATTGATATTAGACTCAGAACAGACTTTTGGCAAAAAGGAGGGGTTTGTTCTGAGAGAGAATCTATCAGCATGGAAAATCATGTAAGGAGGTCTGCTAGATAATGCTTGAAGTTCTGACACTCTGCGGGCAGACGTAATGGCCACTAGAAAAATAGTTTTCCAGGACAGAAATTTGAGATCACAAGATGATTCTGTTTCAAAGGGGGAAAGAATTATTTGAGATAGCATAAAATTCAAATTCCAAGGAGAATAAGGAGACTTCAGTAGGGGCCTTGTGAAAAGTACCTTTGAGAAAAGCCTTCGATAACTTATGGGCCATAATATTTAAACAATCAATTCCAAGATGGAAATTGGATACATAGTCAAAAAGTCTAGAATGGACGACAATGGAGCTTGAAAAGGATCATTTTTTTGTTTGCCAGCCCAAATGGAGTACCTCTTCCACTTACTGCGATATACTTTTCTGGTGGAAGGCTTATGGGAAGACAATAGAATTGGTCTTGTGTCGTACGACAGGGAATTAAGCCTGGCTATGTGGGGAACTGGATCAGCCAAGCAGTTAGCTTCAGTGACTGCAATGAAAGATGAAGGTCCCCTGAAGGGTGTGTCAGAAGATCTGGAACTGGGTCCAGGAATGAAGCCTGGCTATGTGGGGAACTGGATCAGCCAAGCAGTTAGCTTCAGTGACTGCCATGAAAGATGAAGGTCCCTTGACGGGTGTGTCAGCAGATCTGGAACTGGGTCCAGGATCCATGGATCCTCCAGCAGGTGATGGTGAAGAAAGGGAAACCAAATCTGTCGAGGCCAATGGGGGGGCTATAAGAATGACAGTCCTTCCCAGCGACTTCGCTTTCTGCAAAAATGTGGGTATCAATGGGATTGGAGGAAATGCATATAGGAGACCCAGAGGCCAATTGTGTACGAGTGCATCTCTTGGGGGATGTCCCGGAGGTGGTATCTGGGCAAAGTAGCTTCTGCATTTGGTATTGATATGACTGGCAAAAAGGTTAAAAGGTTACAGCAAGGCTGGCCCCATTTGCGGAAAATCCTGTCCGCAATGTCTTGGTCGAGAGACCACTCATGAGGCAACAAAATTGCCCTATTCAGCTTATCCGCTATCATGTTGGATTTACCCAGGATGTGCGTTGCTAACAGAAAACGCTGTGATGACACAACCCATTGCCATATTCTGAGGGCTTCTCGACAAAGGGGGGGTAAGACTTGGATCTGCCCTGTTTGTTCAAGTACCAGACCACTGACATGTCTGTCTGAATTGCAATTGTCCCGAGAGGAAGAGAGTCCTGAAAATACTGCAATGCCAGAAGTACTGCTCTCATCTCTAGAACACTGATATGCAGATGTGACTCTTGACCCGTCCATGTGCCTTGGCAGTCTTTCCCTGAAAATGCCCCCCCACCCTATCAGGGAAGCGACCGTGGTCACAGTGGCTACTGGGGAGGGAGCACAAAGGGTCGTCCCATTGTGACATGAAGAGACGTCAACCCCCAATGAAGGTCCCTCTTGCATGAGTTTGTGATGAGGAGTATATGGTTCATTGGCAATTCCTGGTAAGACCACTGGGTGAACAGAAACCATTGAAGAATTCGCATATGCAGCCTTGCGAGAGGAATGGCTACTATTGCTGCCGCCATCAAACCTAATACTTTCAAGACTTCTGCGGCTGGAGCTCTGTTCATTGACACCAATGAGGTGATGTGCTGGCGAAGCAGTGAGACCCTTTTGGCTGGAAGACGTAGAGTGGTGGTTGAGGTATCTAACTCTGTTCCTATAAAGATGATATGCTGCGATGGCGACAAGCCAGACTTTTCAAAGTTGACCGCAATGCCTAACTGGTTGCAGAGTGTCAGAGTGGATTTGGTTGCCTGAATCAGTTGATGCCTGGTGGTGGAGGTAAAGAGCCAATTGTCTAGGTATGGAAACACCTGGAATCCTAGACGCCTCAGGTGGGCCGTGACCACTGCCATGCATTTGGTGAAATCTCTGGGGGCTGTAGTGAGACCAAAGGGCAGGGCTCGAAATGTACAGTTGTGTACACTTACCATAAATGTAGATGTTAGAGTGTATTCACTGTTGCAGTCATTACATTTGGGCAATCTGCTGGCAGGTTGCCCTCAATCTGCCTGATTAACAAAGTCTTGGGTCCTGCGTCGGTTACTGCTCCTTCTTCCATGACGTCAGGTCGGGGGTATAAAACATGCAGACAACGCCATTACATCAGGGTTTCTTGCCCCAGAGGTCAGGTGCCCCCTAATGGGGAACAAATAAAACACAAAGGTATACCTCCAACCAAAAGCAAATACACCAAAAAGTCTTTTAAGCATAGTAAAGGAAAGTAGAGGTACAGCCAGAAAAAAACTAGGGGGCTGGAGGGAGGGTAACCAGTACTGCAACAGTGAATACACTCGAACATCTACATTTATGGTAAGTGTACACAACTGTACTATGTTCTTCGTGTTTCACTGTTACAGTCATTACATTTGGGTAGATTCCCAAAGCTATGGTTGGGGGGAGGAGTTTATACAGCATTAGGGGCAGCTATAAGGCCCTGCAGGAAAGCAGTGGCAAAACCAGCTCTGGATTTAGAGAAAATTGGTAAATGATAATGCTTGGTGAAAGTATGTACACAACTCCAGGTAACAGTTTCTAGGATATCCCTGGTAGGAACACCTCTGAGAAAGGCTGCAGAAGTAGACGAAGCCCTGGTGGAGTGAGATCTGATCCCCTGAGGGATAGGTTTTTCATGGTGCTTATAGCAGAAGTTAATGCAATGGCTTATCCATTTAGAAATGGTTTGTTTTTAAATAGCCTTCCCCTCTGCCCCTGCAGCAAATACTACCAGCAATTGTTCAGATTTTCTTCGAGATTTAGTCCTGTCCAAGTAGAATCTAAGTTGTCTGTGCACATCCAAGGAATACAGAATCCGTTTCCCTTTGTTCTGTGGATTGGGAAAGAAGTTTGGTAAATGAATGGACTGATTAAGAGCCACACTGAAAACCACCTTGGGCATGAAGGATGATTGGTCCTGAGAGGTACCATGTCTGCATGAAAGATGATGAAAGGCTCTATTGCCATAAAGGCCTGTAATTCAGATATCCTTCTAGCTGAAGTGATTGCTAAAAGGAAGGCTGTTTTCAAAGAAAGAAATTTTAAGTCTGCAGTAGCAGCTGGCTCAAAAGGAGGTAGAGTGAGTTTCTCCAAAACAAAGTTAAGGTCCCAGGCAGGGGTAGGAGCTCTCCTGGGTGGTCTCAAGTTTTTTGCCCCTCTGAGATACTGCTTGATGACAGGACTTGAGAAGAGGGGTGATTCTGTTATAGTGAGCTGAAATAGCTGAGGCATGGATTTTAATGGAGGAAAAAGCCAGGCCCTTGTGAAGCATCTCAGTTAAGTATTGCAAAATCAGAGGTAAATTGGGCACTGCTGTGCTCATCCCTAAAGATTGGTTCCAGGCACAGAATCTTTTTCATTTGTCAGCATAAGACTTTCTAGTACTAGGTCTCCTCGCCTCCAAGATGACATCCATCACAGGTTTGCTGAGGGATAAGGGTGAACTTAAGTGATTAACCAGGCTGCAAGGTTCAATGTTGAAAGCTGAGGGTGCAGAAATTGACTCTCCTGCTGGGACAGCAGGGAAGGGGTCTGAGGCAGGCACCATGAAGATAACTGCGACACACTGCGCAGGAGGGGGTACCACTGTTGTCGCAGCCAGTCTGGAGCAATCAAGATCATCCTTGGTTTGTCCTGTTTGACTTTTAGAACTTTCGAGAGCAAAGGCAGCAGGGGGAAGGCACAGACTGATAGGTTTTTCCACCTGAAGGACACAGCATCCACTTTCCAGGCTTGTTTGTGTGGAGTCCTTGTGCAAAACTTGTCCAACTGGTAGTTCTGGGGGGAGGCAAATAGATTCATGTCTGGGCTCCCCCATTCGCTTGTCAACATGTTAAAAATCTGTGGTTCCAGTTTCCACTTGTGTGGGTCCATGAGGTTTCTGCTTAGTCCGTCTCCCAGTGTATTCAATTTTCCTGGCAAGAATTGAGCTTGTAGGTGCACTTGGTAGCTCAAGGCTGTGTTCCACAATGCCATTGCTAGTCTGCAGAGGGGGTAGGAATGTGTATCCCCCTGCTTGTTTATGTACCACATAACCGTGGTGTTGTCCGCCTATACCATAAGTTGTCCTGGAAGAATGTAGTCCTTGAAGGCTGTCAGAGCATTCTGTACAGCCAACATTTCTTTTTGATTGATATGTAGGTGCATTTGATTTGGGTTCCATTTGCCCTGAATGCACTTCCCTGCCAGGTGAGCCCCCCATGCATAGTCTGATGCATCTGTAGTTAGGGTTTGGATGGCAGGGGGTAGTGTAAATGGTAGTCCCTTGTTTTGGTGGCAGGCCTCTGCCCACCATAGGAACTCCAGGCGTAAGCAAGGTATCATAGGAATCAGGCTGCGACAATGTTGACTGCATAGACTTTTTAGGTACCATTGTAGTTTCCTCATATGGAATTAGAAGAATGCAGGAGGCCATGCACCCCAAGGCTTGCAGTATTTGTCTTGCAGATAGCAGGGTTTTTGTGGCCACTTGTTTGAAGTAGATTACCAAATGAAGTTGCTTCTCTGGCGTGAGGAATGTCATCTGGGCAGTTGTATTTAAGCTTGCACCCAGGAATGTAATCTGTTGACAGGGTACCAGTTGTGATTTCTTTTCATTTATGGTGTACCCCAGACAAGTTAGAACCCTTTTTACAAGCCCCAGATGATTTAAAAGTATTAGACAATCGTCCAGGTATGGATATATTTGAATATTTCTTTGCCTGCAAAATGCAATTACTGGAGCCAGGCACTTTGTGAATACCCTGGGCACAGTAGACAAGCCAAAGGGCAGTGCAGAGAACTGATAATGCAAATAGGCTGCTTTGAAGCATGGGTATCTTCTGCAAGATTCCCTGATTGGGATGTGCAGGTATGCCTCTTTTCAATCTAGAGTTGCCAACCAGGCATCTTTGCCTAGCATAGGAAGTAACTGGTGAAGAGTCAGCATCTTGAATTTTGGAATCTCCAGAAAGGTGTTTAGAGTAGACCGTTCTAGGATTGGACGCCATGATTTGTCTTTTCTGGGTACCAGAAAAAGCCTGGAATACAAACCTTGTCCCTTTTCCTCTTCTGGTACCAGTTGAACGGCCCCCATGTTTAAGAGGGAAAGTACTTGTTTTTAAGCCTCTGACCACTGATTTGGGGTCAGGTCTGGCCACCTGTTTGGTGTTGGCAACGTGTGGAAATAAAATCTGTATCCCTCCGACACTATATTTAAAACCCATTTGTCCTGGATTATGAGTTCCCAGTTCTTTGCATGAAGAGCAATCTTTCCTATCAAAGGGGCGGTTAAAAGATAAGTGCTTGGAAATTTTAAAAGGAAGCAATTGAGACTGTTTATCATAGGGGGGTGTCTCGTTATTTCCTGATTTGGAAGAGGAGGCCCCCCAGTGCTTAGTTCTGAGAGTCCCCTGGGACTGAAACCTGGGTTTTTTTTGCTGTGTCTGGGTTTGGCTTGAGAAGATCTGGAATGGGCTGGAAAAAAACAATTCTTAGTAGGCCAGTGCCTACTAAACCTTGGAGGTTGCACTTGTAAAAAATCTTTAACAGTTTGCATAGGTTTAGCTTTATCTTCCATCTTTTTAAGAACTTCTTCAGCCTTATTGCCAAACAGGCAGTCCTGATTTAAAGGAGCATCCAACAATTTAGCTTCAACATGATCAGGCAAAGACTGCTCCTTAAGCCAAGCATGCCTTCTAAGCACAGACCCAGTAACAGCAGCCCTGCAAGAGGCCTCTAAAGAAACAAAACCGCATTGCAAAGTATGTTTTCCAACTTGTTCAGCAGAATGCATTAAATCCTGTAAATCTTTATTTTCCACACAGTAAGGAATCAACATAATTTTCTGTTTAAGCAGTCCAATAATATGCTGTTGATATTTTAACATATGAATTTGGCAGTTTACAGCTCCGGTTGCCAAGGTTGCAGAAGTATAAACCTTTTTACCCCATCTATCCAGCGCCCTGGAGTCTCGATCAGAAGGGGTAGGATTTTATCAGTAGAAGCCTTAATGCCCTTGGGCCCCCTCAGAAATGGTTTCTGGATCTACAACAGGATTTTTGAAAAGGAACTTGTGAGACTCAGGAACCCTATAGTATCAGTCAGGTTTATTTGGAATCAGAGGCCAAACTGGATTCCGAAAACACATCAACAATGTCTAGTACAGGAGGTATAGCCAAAGACCTATGCTGAGGAAGAAGGAGGAAATCCCTAAGCCTCTTTTTTGAATCAGAAAATTCCTGGCTTTCCCAGTGGAAATGCTCCCTTAAAGTATGTAAAGTTTCCCCAAAAGAAAAATCTTCAGGAGGGGAAGCAGAGGGAATGGAATCCTCTGCATCAGAATCCACATAAGTAGGTATGGAAAAAATCCAGGTCATTGGAAGAGTCAGAAGAAATAGAATCCTGATCAGAAGATTCATAATCAAGCTCAGCCCTACGTCTCGGGGGGGGGGGGGGGGTTGACTACCCCTGATTAGAGTAATTAGATCTTCAGCCATTTTTATCATTTGCTTTTTAAGCATAGGGGCCTGAACATATGGCCTGGGCGTCGTTTCTTTAGACATGGATCGAGATTTAGGCCTTAGTAATGAAGGCAGTGTCGATTTAATATGCAAGTCTGTAGGCCTGAATACACCCTCAGAAGCCAGTGTCTGCACAGCGGCTCCGGACCCATCCAAGGTAGAGACATCCGCGGGTTCCATAGGTGAAGTATCTCGCAGCATACTGGACTCCGAATGGGTCTCAGTAGAGGCCTGTGAATCAGAAGTAGCGGGTATTAGGGGCTGCGAAAGCACCTCAATGAGTACCGGCAAACTGGCGACTGGCTTAGGAGAAGCATCATCGGCAGTTTTGGACCTCGGTGGCCTGTCTCTATCTTTACGTTTTTTCGAAATCCCGGTAGTCGGATGGTTAACCGATTACATTTCTGGATAATTAAACCGAGAACCAAAATATTTAGAGGCAAAAATATACAGATGACGGATAGTGCGCTGATTAAATAAAGCACAAAACCAACAGCAAGGTACGTCGTGGTCAGGGCCTAGGCAAGGAATAAATTACGAGTGAAAATCTTTATGAGGTATTTGCTTTCCACAAGTAATGCAATTATTAACTTTTGCTGACATCAGTAAGGAGCAACAAAAAGTTTCCCCAACGGGGTACTTGGCTTTAAGTTTATTATTATTTTTATTATTTTACATTTGTTGACCGGGCTAGTCCAACTGGATATATTTCCATTTTCAGCAGAGGCCCGGGGAGAAAAGCTCCACATTTAAACAAAAGGAAATACATTTTAAGCACAAAAAACATAAATCATAATACACATTTAGACTTTGGTTCTGAAACTAGAAAACGAAAATTTCAGGAGTCGGCTGACAGACACTTGCGAACTGCTTCTGCTTCGGGCACCGCACGGGAAGAAAGACTGATGTAATGGCGTTGGCTGCATGTTTTACACCCCTGACGACCTGACATCATGGAAGAAGGGACAGCAACCAACGCAGGACCCAAGACTTTGTTAATCAGGCCAACTGAGGGCAACTTGCCAGCAGATTACCCAAATGTAATGACTGCAACAGTGAAACATGAAGAACTCCTGTTTGGCTCCCAGAAATGCAGGTGATCTCTGGAGTGTCTGTCCATCTTTATACGGTAGTACGCATTCTTGAGATCGATGCAGCACATCCAATCGCCTTTCCTTAAAAAAAGTATGGACTGAAGCGTGACCATTCAGAAAGTACAGTTGTGTATACCTACCATAAATGTAGATGTTCGAGTGTCTTCACTGTTGCAGTCATAACTGTAGGGTACTCCTGCCGGCAGGCAGCCTGAGGTCGGCCAGAATATCAAAGTCTGGGTCCGGCGTCGGCTGTATCAGCTAGAACCCTGACGTCAGAGCGTATGGGTATAAGGCTGACAGCCGACGCCATCTTCTCCAGCCTTTCTTGCCCCTGATGTCAGAAGCCCCCATAAACCAAAAGGTGTCCCAAAGGAAACACAAATACACCACAAAGGTAGTGGAAAGGAAAACACAGTAAGCAAATAGAAACAAGAGGGGTCCGGAGGGAGGGAAACACTGACTGCAACAGTGAAGACACTCGAACATCTACATTTATGGTAGGTATACACAACTGTACTATGTTCTTCGTGTTTCACTGTTGCAGTCATAACTGTAGGGTAGAATCCCAAAACTGAGAATACGGGAGGAGGTTATGAAGAAGAAGGAGCAGCTAGAAGACCCTGCAAAACAGCAGAGGCAAAGCCTGCCCTAGACTTAGAGTACAAAGGGAGGTTATAGTGCTTGGAAAAAGTATGCACCGAGCTCCAAGTGGCAGCCTCCAGAATGTCCTTGGTAGGAGCCCCTCTGAGAAAGGCTGCTGAAGTGGCAGCTGCCCTAGTAGAATGAGTCCTGACGGTACCTGGAATTTGTTTCCCATGAAGAGAGTAACAATATCTTATACCATGAGCAATCCATTTGGAAATAGTTAGCTTAGAAATGGCTTTACCAAGAGAACTGGAAGCAAAAGAAATAAGAAATTGATCTGATTTTCTGAAACTTTTAGTTTTGTCCAGGTAAAAACGTAGCGGTCTGTGTACGTCTAAGGAATGTAAGATCCTTTCCCCCCTATTTTGGGGTTTAGGAAAAAAGGTAGGAAGGTGAATAGTCTGATTTAGAGCCACTCTAGAGACTACCTTAGGCATAAATGTAGGATTGGTCCTCAAGGAAACTCTGTCCTGATGGAAGATGATGTAAGGTTCCACGGCCATGAGGGCTTGAAGCTCAGACACCCTTCTGGCAGAAGTCAAGGCCAACAGGATAGCTGTCTTCCAAGATAAGAACTTAATGTCCGCAGAGGCAGCGGGCTCAAAAGGAGGCAAAGTAAGCTTTTCCAAGACATAATTAAGATCCCAAGGAGGGACAGGAGGAGTTCTAGGGGGTTTTAAATTCTTAGCTCCTCTCAGAAATTGTCTGACCAACTGGTGGGAAAAATGGGAGGATCACAATTGAAATGTGCTGAAATAGCAGAAGCATGAATTTTAATGGAAGAAAATGAAAGACCTTTAATCAAAAGGTCTGAAAGATAAAGTAAAATAGATGAGATATCTGGTATTAAAGGATCAGGGCCACGATCCTGCATCCAAATACAAAATCTTTTCCACTTAGAAGCATAAGATTCCCTAGTACTAGGACGCCTAGCTTCCAAAAGAACATCCAGAACTTGTTTAGGAAGAGAAGAAGGGATCAATTGCCTTTGATGAGCCAAGCTGCCAGACAGAGAGTCTTGATTTGAGAGTGAAATACCTGACCCTGATGCTGGGACAGAAGAGAATGGGTCAGAGGAAGATTCCAAGGAGGTACCAAGGAAAGATGCAGTAGAGTAGGGTACCAAAACTGACGAGGCCAATTTGGAGCTATCAAAATGATTAGACTGGGTCTGTCCAGCTTTATCTTTAGCAAAACCTGAGGCAGAAGAGGAAGAGGGGGGAAGGCATATCCCGAAAGATTCCTCCAACTGAATGACAGGGCGTCCACTTTCCAAGCTGTCTTGTGGAAGGACCTGGTGCAAAAGAGAGGCAACTGATGGTTGAGATGAGATGCAAATAGATCTATCTGAGGACAGCCCCAAACTGCAGCTATGTTGCTGAATAAGTTGGGATCCAACATCCATTCGTGAGGATCCAAAATGTTTCTGCTTAGGCCGTCTGCTATGAGATTTTGTTTTCCTGGAATGAACTGTGCCTGAAGATCCAGATTCAACTTTAGGGCTGTATCCCATAAGGTCATGGCAAGTCTGCAAAGGGGGTAAGAGTGCGAGCCCCCTTGCTTGTTTATGTACCACATGACTGTGGTGTTGTCTGTTCGGATTAGCAGAGGTCCTGGTTTCAAAAGGGCCTGGAAGGCTAGAAGAGCATTCTGGACTGCTAACATTTCTTTCAAGTTGATGTGCCATAGAAGGTGTTTGTTTGTCCAAGAACCCTGTTGGCATTTGTCTTGAAAATGAGCTCCCCATGCATAATCCGAGGCGTCCGTGGTTATGGTCTGAGTAGGTTGAGGGAGACGAAAGGGCTTGCCTTCGTTCAAAACACACGGCCTGGACCACCAAAGGAATTCCTTCTAGAGGCAGGGAATCAGTGGTATCATTGTATCCAAACTGTGGCAATGTTGAGACCATACACTCTTTAGGTAACATTGAAGTTTCCTCATGTGAAGCCTCGCATTTGGAATCAACAGGATGCAAGAGGCCATGTAGCCCAGAGTCTGCAGGAATTTCCTTGCAGTGAGCTGAGTTAATGCTGCCAAGGTCTTGAAGATAGAAGCCAGCTGTAGCTGTTTTTCTGGAGTGAGGAATGCTTTCTGTAAACTTGTGCCCAAAAGAGCTCCCAAAAAGATCATTTGTTGAGATGGAATCAAAAGTGACTTTTTTATGTTCACTGAGAATCCCAGTAGTAGGAGAAGACGTTGAACAAAATGCAGATGTTGTAGTAGAAGGTCTTGCTGTCTGCCTGAATTAGACAGTCGTCCAGATAGGGGTAAATCTGAATCCCCTGAAGTCTGCAATAAGCTACTACTGGAGCCATGCATTTGGTAAAAACTCTGGGCGCAGTAGATAAGCCAAATGGCAGTACAGAAAATTGGAAGTGTCTCGAGCCTGCCTTGAATCTGAGGTACTTTCTGCAATGTTGCCTTATGGGGACGTGTAAGTAAGCCTCTTTTAGGTCCAATGTTACCATCCAAGAATCTTGTGTGAGCATTGGAAGAAGTTGTTGAAGTGTAAGCATCTTGAATTTTGGAATTTCCAAAAAGGTGTTTAATATCGAGAGGTCCAGAATAGGTCTCCAGGAGTTTTGTTTTCTTGGGACCAGAAAAATTCTTGAATAAAAACCTTTCCCCACCTCTAGGGGTGGAACAGGTTCTATGGCCCTTAAGGCTAACAAGGCGTCCACTTGATTTAAGGCCTCTGTCCATTGATGTTTGGGCAGATCTGGCCAGCCTGAAGGCCTTGGCAAAGTATGAAAGTGGAATCTGTAACCTTTCAAAATCACGTCTAACACCCATTTGTAAAAGAGTAAGTTTTCCTCCGAGAGGGGCGTCCAGGGAAGGAGGACCTGGAGCCCAACAGAGGGAGTCATTGAGTCTGTTTTCTTTGGGTTTGAGATCTGTCTTCTCCCCTTCGAGGTGAAGAAGCAGTCCACTGTCTAGGTCTGTAGGAGGCCTGAGCCTGTGCCCTACCTCTGGAGCGCCTATATCTTCCCCTTTGAGGCCTGTCAGAGGTGGGAAAAGACCAATTTTTGGATGGCCAATTCCTAGAAAATCTAGGAGGCTGAACTTGCAAGAAATCTTTTACAGTCTGCATAGACTTGGCTTTTTCTTCCATCTTTTTAATAACATCCTCAGCCTTAGACCCAAATAGGACATCATGCTGAACAGGGGCATCTAGCAATTTTGCTTTAACTTGTTCGGGTAGATTCTGCTCACGAAGCCAGGCATGTCTCCTGATAACAGTACCAGAAGCAGCCACCCTGCAAGAAGCCTCTAAGGCATCAAAACCACAATGCAAACTATGTTTGCTGACTTGTTCAGTAGCATGCAACATCCTGTAATTCCTTGTCCTCAGCACATGCAGGAAAGGCAGAAATCCTTTGTTTTAAAACAGATAAAAGAAACTGCTGATACTTAAACATGTGAAATTGGCAGTTTAAAGCTCTAATAGAAAGGGTGGCTGAAGTATAAACCTTTTTGCCCCACCTGTCCAAATCACGAGAATCCTTCTCAGAGGGGATAGGATTCTTAGAGGAGGCAGCCTTAGCAGCCTTGGAACCTTGCGAAATAGTTCCAGGATCAGCAGAAGGGTTCTAATTGTTGAGAATCAGGGATCCTGTAAAATCTATCAGGCTTAGAAGGAGCAGGAGGCATGGAATCAGGATTCAAGTTAGCTTCAGAGAAGGCATCATCCACAATGTCAAGTACAGTAGGAATAGCTAAAGGCCTGTGCTGAGGGAGAAGAAGGAATTCCCCGAGTCTCTTTTTGGAAGCAGAATAATCCTGACCTTCCCAATGAAAATGCTCCCTCATCTCATGCAAGGTTTCCCCAAAAGAGAAATCTTCAGGGGGGGGGAGGCAGAGGGAACAGAATCCTCTGCATCAGAATCCTCATAAGGAGGGAAGGAGTAATCCTGATCAGAGGAGGAAACAGAGGATACAGAAGCCTGATCAGAGGAATCATAAGGGATATCCTGTCTAGGCCTTTTCTCAGGAGGAGGGTGAGAGCCCCTTATCATAGTTAATAAATCCTCAGCCATCCGAAGTAATTGTTTCTGAGTCTTGGGAGCTGTATCCGAAGAAGCTTGAGAAGAATGTCTGGGTTTAACAGGAGTCTTTGACTTAGCTTTTGTCTTCGTGGATATAGTAATGTGTGAAGGCCTGAAGACCCCCTCAGAAGCCGGTACCTGCACAGCAGTTCCGGACCCATCTGAAGGAGCGACGTCCGAAGGTCCTGCAGCAGACAAATTACTAGGCCTAGTTGGCTCACCATGTGAGTCCGTGTCGGCCATCGGTTCTGAAGTGGCGGACGACAGGGGCTGCAAAAGCACCTCACTGACGACCGCCGAACCTGAAGCTGGCTCCGGCTGCAACGTGTCCTGTTTGGACCTCGGAGGCCTGTCCTTGTCTTTGCGCTTCTTCTGTAATCCGGTAGTCGGTTCCGATGACATTCTATAATTAAATCGTCTACTGAAGTAATTTAAGGCCCAATTGTACCTACGCTTGATAGTGCGAGAATTAAACCTGGCACAGAACCGACAACAAGAAACGTCGTGGTCAGGGCCTAAGCAAGGTAGACAGTAAGAGTGGAAATCTTTATGAGGTATTTTTTTTCCACACGATACACAATTATTAACTTTTTCTGACATCGGAGGAGCAAGAAAAAAAGTTTCCCCAACGGGGTACTTAGCTTTGAGAAGAGAAGTAGAAACTTTGGACCGACGACAATCACACCACGTTGTCTTGAAAACGCCAACCAACAACAAGCGAACTGCTTTGCACCGCACGGCAAGAAAGACTGGAGAAGATGGCATCGGCTGTCAGCCTTATACCCATACGCTCTGACGTCAGGGTTCTAGCTGATACAGCCGACGCCGGACCCAGACTTTGATATTCTGGCCGACCTCGGGCTGCCTGCCGGCAGGAGTAGCCTACAGTTATGACTGCAACAGTGAAACATGAAGAACATCTTCTCTTTCTTCACAAATTGGTTGAGTCTGCTGAGGTCCAAAATGGGTCTCCAGTCCCCTGTTTTCTTTGGAACCAAAAAGAATCTTGAGTAAGTTCCGAATCCTGTTTGGTCTGCTGGGACTGGCTGGATGACTCTTCTTCTAGCAACTTATGGACCTCTATAGTTGCTTGTTCCCCGAAACAAGGTTGAGTGTCCGGGATTCTCTTGACAGGAATAGGGGGGAAAGAGAAGGGTATAAAATACCCTCTGGAGATGATGCTTTGTACCCAGGTATCGGATGTTATTTCTAGCCAGACTTCTGGGTATAAAGACAAGCGACCCCCGACTGCCTCCAGAGCAGGACAGCCGGGCCTCCTTTAAGGAGTGCTGGTAGGGCTGACAAGAGAATGGACCTGTGTCACCTTGCTGTTGCGGACCCCTTCTGCCATGCGGGCGGCGTCTTCCATTATAACCCCTCCTCTACCTCAAGAGAGGGTTTTGCCACTTGTGTCCTGAAAGGCTCCTTGGGCTTTTCGGAACATCTTTCCGACCCTAGGGCCTTTAGGATAAGGCAGAGTAGGGTTAGAAAAGTGGACTCAGATGGCAGACAAAGTCTTTCCTTCCTGCTCACACCTGGTCAAAGTTTCCTTGACCTTGAATCCAAACAAGGATGAGCCATCAAATGGGGTGTTGATAAATGAAGACTTGAAGCGCTCCGCAAAGGAACAGAGATGCATCCAGGCATGTCTACGCAGAGCAATGCCTGAATTTGCAGCCCTACTCGAACCATCAGCTGCGTAAGATATGAGATGCATGGATGAGTTCACAATCGAGTTTAGAGTAGCGAGCTGGTAACTTTGTAAGAAACCCCTGCAGCTACCATACCATGGAGAGCATCTCCTAGCTCTTTCAGGAGATCTCTTTGGAGTCTGGTGAAGTGGGTTAAATAGTTCAGTGATTGAAGAGAAAAAGTCACTGAACTATACATGCGTTTCCCATATCTATCCATGATCCTAGAATCTCTTAGGAGGATGGATAGATGAGGAAGTCTCAGACATTTCCTTCTTGGTGGCCGCCGCCACCACCACCATGGCATCAACAGGCACTCCCTTAGTCAAAAAAGGTTTATCCACGGGGGTGGAGATTAACTTATTGGACCTCCGAGGGGCAGGCTCCATGGACTCCGGCAACTCCCACGCCCTACGAGAGATCAGATCCATGAGCTCGTCGTAAAGAAGATTGAGACCCGAAAACCTTCAGAAGCACTGACTCATCCTCGGTAGGGGTTTTGGACTGCCAATCACCTCTCTGCCTAAGAATCTCTAGTATCTCTACAAAGGAGATATCCTCAGAGGGGGATCGAGGGAACCCTTCTGACTTATCCAAGTCAGTGTCAAAGGTCAAAGACTCCTGTGGGGAATCCAAGTGTCTCCTCTTACACAACCTCTTCCTAGGGACCTCCTCCTCAGTGGCAGCCTCTGGAGAGGTCTCGGAAGAGCAAGGGGTGCCCTGTGAGGCTAGGTTGGCCGATGGAAACAGAAGCAGACACAGGCGCCTAAGGGGAGGAGGAAGCTGGACCTGATGCTGAAGATGTCCTTGGATACATGACTCTCCTCATAGCGTTGAAAGCACCACAGCTCCGATAAGGAGTACATGGACCCGAAGGAATTGCCTGATCCTCCTGCAGAGGTAGGAGCC
The DNA here is from genome assembly GCF_019279795.1 of Protopterus annectens. Classification (NCBI taxonomy): domain Eukaryota; kingdom Metazoa; phylum Chordata; order Ceratodontiformes; family Protopteridae; genus Protopterus; species Protopterus annectens. Next base: position 1,475,082,127 of record NC_056726.1, read on the forward strand.
GAGCTCATCAGAGCCAAAACCCTGAGAGGAAGAGTCGGTACCAAGTCGGTACAACTACCCTCACTGGACCAGACAGGAGAGTGTCAGCTCCTAGAGTCCCCGGTTGGCGCAGAGGACGTCTGAGCGGATGGAACTGAAGATACCGGGCAGGTCTCAGCTCCACAGGATCAACAAACATCAGGTCGACCTCCTCCGGCTCCGAAGGTCCAGTACAGCTTGGAGGAGAAGCAGTCAAGTCCGGGGTGATGGTCTTCGGCTCCGACTAGAGTGTCGGAGCCGACAATAATTTGGCAAGGCCTGGTGCCCTTAAGAGCTTCTGCACCAAACGGTCCACATCCAGATCAGAGAGGCTGACAGAAGACTTTGATGAATGCACAGACGGTGCCGTTTGAAGCAGAGGAGACGAAAGAGTCTCAGAGACCGGCTCCAAAGCTGTGAGCTGGCTCCGACAGGAAGGCACACTCGGCTAGGAGGTCAATGGAACCGATGGCCCTGCATCCATTTTCTTAGCCTTCTTAAATCCCATGGAATCTGCAGAAGATTTTGAAGACTTAGATGACTTGCTGGCACCATCCTGGTCACTCAAAGCTTCAGAGAAGGGGTGCTTAAGCAAGCCCCGATACACCAATTTTCTATTCCTTTCTAACAGCACTCTAGAAGCTAAGGAATGACAAATACAAGATTCTTGTAGGTGCTTCGCACCCAAACAGTATACACACTGAACGTGCCAGTCAGTGACTGACATCTTTTGTCCACAATCTGGACATTTATTGAAGCCAGACTTAGATTTTTCTTTAACTTCAGACATAATTATGCTAATGCTTAAACTCTATCACAACTAATAGCAAATATGAAACAGTTTTAACACACACTATATATATATATATATATATATATATATATATATATATATATATATATATATATATATATATATATATATTGACAACTATCACAACTATCCACTAAAGGCCAAGGCCAAAAACTGACAGAACTATTAATAAGGAAGGGGCTAACAGTCTAAATCACACTAAAGTAGCACCGAACTAACACTAAGAAAATAGAAAAAAGTTTGTAAAAACTTGCTAATAGATGAAAGTCTCGAGCAATGCTGAAACCAAGAGATCCATACCGCGGCAAATGAGATCTGAGGTAATTCCAGCTGTGCATCATGGGATAAGGGGCATGGTCTCGAGCTATTGCTAAACCTTGAACTTTGCTATCGGCCGTGTCGGAGCAGAGGATCGGCTCTGAACCCATCAGTAAGAATAAACGGCGAGATTTAACAACTTCACATCATAATGTTTTCCCTGGCAATCAATGGAAGTATTGAAGCCACTCTGTGAGCTTTAGGCTCTGAAGGTTTGGATGAAATAATCCCTCTGGATGGGATGAGAGATCTGCAGCTGGGTCCAGAGTCCATGACTGCTGAATCACGTGAGGTCAGAGGAAGGGAAAAGTACAGTTTTGTACCTACCATAAATGTAGATGTCCGATAGGTATGCATCTGCAGTCATAACATATGGGTTGTCCTGCCTCAGGCAGCCCTCGGTCGGCCAGATTCCAAAGTCTGGGTCTGGCCTCTGCTGATGTCGCACTTCACCCGACATCATATCTCCTGGGGTATAAAGGCATCAGCCGACGCCATTTTCCTCAGTGTTTCTTGCCCCAGATGCCAGGTGCCCTCTAGGAAGGCTAAATTTGGATAAATGTTGAAAATTCCAAACAGTAGCAAATAAAATATATATATATAGATATATACATACAAAGAAATACACCATAATAGATTCCCCCAGCTAGCTGAAAGAGGGGTAAGCACCCTAGGAATACCACAGAGGGGAAGGAGGGTGGGTAAATCCTGACTGCAGATGCATACCTATCGGACATCTACATTTATGGTAGGTACAAAACTGTACTATGTCTTTCAAGGATGCATCTGCAGTCATAACATATGGGTAGAATACCATAGCCAAACTGGGGGAGGAGGCACTAAGATAAAGATGGTGTAGTTAAGATCCCTTGTAAGACTGCAGTTGCAAAGCCTGCTCGGGATCTGGAGTATAAAGGAAGATTGTAATGCTTGGCAAATGTATGCACGGAGCTCCAAGTAGCAGCTTCTAAAATGTCTTTGGTAGCCACTCCTCGTAGGAAAGCTGTAGTGGTGGCTGTAGCCCTTGTGGAGTGAGGCCTGATATTTTCAGGAGTTGTCTTTCCATGAAAGGAGTAACAGAATCGAATGCAATTTCCTATCCATTTTGAAATTGTCTGTTTGGAAATTGCTTTTCCTTGCACTCCTGTTGCATATGCTGCCAGAAGCTGGTCAGTTTTTCTGCTGGTCTTAGTTCTGTCCAGGTAGTAGCGCAGTTGTCTATGTAGGTCCACGGTGTGTAGTAGCTTTTCCCCCCTGTTCTGTGGGTTAGGGAAGAACGTAGATAAATGAATAGCTTGGTTCAAGGATACCCTGGATTACCACCTTTGGCATAAAAGTAGGATTGGTTCTCAGAGACACTCTATCCTGGTGAAAGATAAGGAAAAGCTGTACTGCCATTAATGCCTGTAACTCGGATACCCTTCTTGCTGAAGTAATTGCTAGAAGGAAGGCAGTTTTCCAAGATAAGAACTGTAAGTCTGCTGATGCAGCTGGTTCAAAAGGGGGAAGTGTTAATTTTTCCAGCACAAAATTGAGATCCCATGCAGGCAGAGGTGGTTTCCTTGGAGGTTTTACATTTTTGATCCCTCTTAGAAATTGTCTGAGGAGAGGTTGAGAGAAGATAAGAGGATCCATGTTGTACTCTGCTGAAATTGCTGAAGCATGAATTTTAATGGAAGAATAGGACAGGCCATTGTGGAACAGCTCTGCTAAGTATTCTAGGATGTGTGCTAGGTTTGCAAGGGTGACATCTGTTCCCTTTGATGCACTCCAAATGAGGAATCTCTTCCATTTGGCTGAGTATGTTTTCCTTGTGGAGGGTCTGCGAGCCTCCAGGATAATGTCCTTGACCCTCCGAGATAAAACAGGTTGGTTTTGTTTTATGCAATTTTCCAGGCAGTTAGCTGCAGTGTTTTCAAGTTTGGATGCAGGGTCTTGTAGTTGTTCTGTGTTAGAAGTAAAGGCCATAGAGGTAGAGGCCATGGGTTCGTCCGAGACATGCTTCTTAGTAGCGGATACCAATGTTGCCTTGGCCAGTCTGGAGCTATCAGAATTACCTTTGGCTGTTCCTCCCTGATCTTCAGTAGAACTTTGTACATCAATGGGAGAGGTGGAAAGGCATAAACTGTCAGGGCCTTCCAGCTGAAAGAAAGGGAGTCCACCCTCCATGCTTGTGGGTGGTATTCTCTTGAGCAGAATTTCTTCAGTTGGTGATTGAGTGGGGAGGCGAACAGGTCTATTTCTGGCATTCCCCATTTCTTTGTTATGGTTTTGAAGATATCTGGATGCAGCATCCATTCGTGAGCATCCGTGGTAGTTCTGCTTAATTTGTCTGCTAGTGAATTCTCTTTTCCTGGTACGAATCTGGCCTGCAGTTGAATGTTGAGATTCAGGCCTAGGTTCCACAGCTCCATTGCCATCCGGCATAAAGGGTAGGAATGCGTGCCTCCCTGTTTGTTGATGTACCACATGACTGTGGTATTGTCCGTCCTTATCAGCAGGTGTCCTTGCTGGAGGAATGATTTGAATGCCTCTATTGCATGCTTCACTGCCAGCATCTCCTTTAGATTTATGTGTAGATTCAGCTGGTCTTGGGACCATAGGCCTTGGATACACTTGTCTTCCATGTGTGCGCCCCAGCCTAGGTCTGAGGCGTCCGTGGTGATGGTCTGCTTTGGTTGTGGTTTGTGGAAAGGCAACCCTCTGTTGGTCTGGCAGGCCTGCGCCCACCACAGGAATTCCTTTTTCAGGCATGGAATAATTGGTATCATGGTTTCTAGACTGTCTGTATTGAGACCATACATTTCTTAGGTACCATTGTAATTTTCTCATATGCAGTCTGGCATGTGGGATCAAGATTATGCAGGATGCCATGTAACCCAGGGCCTGCAGGACTTTCCTTGCAGTAAGCTGAGTTTGTCTTGTCAATGCCGTGAAGTAGAGTGGAAGTTGTTTTTGTTTTTCTTCTGTGAGAAAAGCCATCTGAGTTATTGTGTCCAGTTCTGCACCCAAAAATGTTATCCTTTGGGATGGCACTAGTCTTGACTTCTGTATGTTGACTGTGTATCCCAAGGCTTGCAGCAGTTGTATGACATAGGCCAAATCCTTTATTATTTTTGCCTTGTTGTCCGCTTGTATTAGGCAGTCGTCCAGGTATGGGTAGATTTGAATTCCCTGAAGCCTGCAATGTGCAATTACTGATGCCAGGCATTTCGTGAATACTCTGGGCGCAGTAGATAAGCCAAAGGGCAATGCTGAGAATTGATAATGCTCTGATCCTGCAAGAAATCTGAGGTGTCTTCTACAATCTGGTCGTATAGGGACCTGCAGGTATGCCTCCTTGAGATCTAGAGTCACCAGCCAAGACTCCTTGCCCAACATGGGAAGAAGATGCTGTAGGGTCAGCATCTTGAATTTTGGTACAATGAGATATGTGTTCAGTGCGGACAAGTCGAGAATAGGCCTCCATTGAGTTTCTTTTCTTGGTACAAGGAATAGTCTGGAGTAAAATCCTTGGCCTTGTTCCATAGATGGTACCTTTTCTATTGCTCTCATCCTTAGTAAGTTGATGACTTGTTTTAGAGCCTCTGACTTCTGGCTTGGTGGAAGGTTTGGCATTCCTCTCTTTTTTGGTAAAGTGTGGAAGTGAAACCTGTAGCCTTTGTCTATTGTTTGCAAAGCCCATTTGTCTCCTGTAATGCAATGCCAGTTTTTTGAAAATAAAGCTAACTTTCCGCCCAAGGGTGCTTCCAATTGTTCCCTGGTAGGCGGAATCAGAGCCAAGTCATTGTGTCTGTCCTGTGGAAGTGGTTGCAGTCGCAGCTGTGGGGGCACTCCTCTAGTTGTCAGGTTGCCACTGACGGCCCCTGTAGGCACCCCTTGATTGACCTCTGCCTCTTGGGCGTCTATTTCTGCCTCTCTGTGCTCTGGAGGTGTCTGGAAAGGACCAATTCTTTGAAGGCCAATTTCTGCTGAACCTTGGACCTGCAGAAAATCCTTGACTGTTTGCACAGATTTTGCTTTTTCTTCCACCTTCTTTAGTACCTCCTGTGCAGGAGAGCTGAATAAACTTTGTTTCTCCATAGGAGCATCTAGGAGTTTAGACTTAACATGGTTTGGCAAGGATTGCTCTTTTAGCCAGGCATGCCTGCGAATAACTGCTCCAGTCATAGCTGATCTAAATGAAGCCTCCAGTGCATCATAGCCACATTTTAAAAAATGATTACTGACCTGCTGAGACTTGTGTACCAACTCCTGAAGGGACTTACGGTCTAAAGGTTCAGGAGAGGAAAGCTTTTTATTCAGCTGATCTAACAAAAATTCCTGATACTGTATCATGTGAAATTGACAGTTTAAAGCCCTGGCAGAAAGAGTAGCAGATGTATAAACTTTTTTACCCCATCTCTCTAATGCTCTTGATTCTGTTTCAGAGGGTAGGGGGGTTTTGGCAGAGGCAGCTGCAACACCCTTGGGGCCCTGAGAAATGGTTTCTGGGTCTGCAGCGTGGGCCTTGTACAAGTGGAAATGAGAATCCGGGACCCTGTAATATCTGTCAGGTTTGGCAGGGGCCGGGGGAAGAGAATCAGGGGCTGAACAGGCATCATTGTATGCATCATCATCAACAACTGATAGTACAGGTGGTATGGCTAGAGGCCTATGCTGTGGTAAGTGTAAAAAAATCCTTAGCCTTTTCCTAGAATCAGAAAAATCCTGACCCTGCCATTGGAAATGTTCCCTCATTGAATGTAGAGTTTCCCCAAATGAAAATTCTTCTGGGGGGGGAGGCAGAAGGAATGGAGTCTTCTGCATCCGAATCCTCATAAGGTGAGTATGGTCCTTCCTGATGGTCTGATAAATATGATCCATCCGAGGAATAGTCAGAGGAAAGAGGTTCAGGGGGTTCAGTCCTAGGCCTTTTTTCAGGAGGGGGTTGTGAGGCCCTGTCTGGGTGAGGTTGGGATCCCCTGATCAAAGAAATAAGGTCCTCAGCAAGGCTGAGAATCTGAGAACTTTAGGAAGGTCTGTGAGGGGGAGCTTTTGTAGGTAAGGCCTTGGAAAGTTTAGCTGCTTTAGCCCTGGAGAAGGCCTTAATAGACATAGAAGCAGGGGGTCTAGCTGCCCCACATGCAGGAGTAGAAATGTCCAACGGAATGGTGTCAGACAATTCTTGTGTGCCAGCTTCTTCGGTAGGAATTTCTGTAGCCGACTCAGCCGGGGCCTCTGTTGTCGGAGGCATGCTTGCGGCCGAAGGAAGAACCGAGGACTCCGTTTCAGCCGAAACCGAGACACTCGCGGTAGGCCTAACCGTGGTTTCAGCCGAAACCGCGGGCCGCAAGTGTCGGTCCTTTTCCTTGCGTTTTTTTAGCTAAATGAGTAGTCGGAGTCTCCGACTGCATTTTATATGCAAAAGCGGGACCAAAAAACTCTTCTGCAAACTCCGACCGACGTCTAATGTCCGTCGGTTGAAGGAAGCACAGGCTAAACAAGCTGATACGTCGTGGTCTGGGCCTAAGCAAGGAAGGCAGTAAGAGTGGAAATCCTTATGAGGTATTTGTTTCCCACAAGTTAAACAATTATTTACTTTTTCTGACATCGGCTGAGGCAAGAAAGAGTCCCCAACGGGGTACTTAGCTTTTTTAGAAGTCTTCGGTAGCTGAAATCTCTGGATCTGACCGACCGGCACTTGCAAACAGCTTCTGCTTCGGGCACCGCGCGGCAAGAAAGACTGAGGAAAATGGCGTCGGCTGATGCCTTTATACCCCAGGAGCTATGACGTCGGGTGAAGTGCAACATCAGCAGAGGCCAGACCCAGACTTTGGAATCCGGCTGACCGAGGGCTGCCTGAGGCAGGACAACCCATATGTTATGACTGCAGATGCATCCTTGAAGGACATCCATATCTGTCGAGGCCAGAATTGGGCAATGAGGATCACCTTTGCTCTTAAACCTGGCTGCTTTCTTCAGAAATTAAGGGATTAACGGTATTGGGGGAAAGGCATATAGAAGTCCTGAGGGTCAATCATTAAGGACAGTGTCTCTTGGGAACCCCCCCCCAGAGGGGGGACCAGGACCAAAGTAGCTGCTGCTGCACTTGCTGTTTAGGGGTGATGCAAAGAGGTCACAGCAAAGCTTGCCCCAGCCGCGAAAAATAATTTGTGCCACTTTCAGGTTGAGCGACCACTCATGAGGATGCATCTGCTCAGCTGTCGCCATCACACTGGAAGTCCCCAGGATGTGTGTTGCTATTAGAATGAAGTTGGAATAGCTCACCCACTTCCAAACTCTGAGTGTTTCTCAACAAAGGGGATAAGACTTGGTCCCCCTCCCCCGTTTGTTGATGTACCAGACGACTGAGGTCTGTCTGGATCACAACTGCCCCTGGAGGAAGTACAGTTTGAAAAGCCTGCAATGCTAACACCACTGCCACTAACTGTAGGACACTGATATGCAAACTGGCTTCTGTAAGTGACCAAGTGCCTTGGACCGTCTTGCCCAGCTAATGCCCCCCCACCCAAATTGGGATGCATCTGTGGTCACTATGGGTTGGGGTTGTACGAAAGCTGTCCTACTAGTATTTCTGTGGGTTAATCCACCAGAGAAGATCCCTTTTGCAACTATTGGTCACTAAAACATGATTCAACATCAGCTGGTGAAGAATGGACCACTGGGATGCAAGAAGCCATTGCAGAATCCTCATGTGGAATCTTGCTACGGGTACCAAAGTAATGGTCGCTGCCATAGAACCCAGAGCCTGCAGTACCAGACATGCGGCTATTGGGTTGCTGCTGCTGATTCTCCTGACTTGAAATCTGATCTTTTCTAAACAGGGAAAGGGAAGGTATGCAAGTGCTTGTATTCAGATTTGCCCAATAAATTTCAAATTCTGCTTGGATATCAGATGAGATTCCTCATGGTTTATTCTGATTTTGAAGTAGGCACAAGTCTGAAGGACATAGTCCCTTGATTTTTCTAAGAGATGCTTGGTGATGAGCCAGTCGTCTAAATAAGGAAACACTCTGTATCCGTGTAGTCTAAAGTGAGTCATTACCACTACCATGCATTTGGTGAACACCTGGGGTCTGTGGTGGGACTAAAGGGCAGGGCTCTGAATTAGAAGTGATGGGCTCCCAGCCGGAAGCGGAGACATTTCCTAGAGCACTTCTCCATTTTGATGTGGTAATGTATGTCCTTGAGATCTACTGAGTACATCCAATCGTCCTTTCCTAAAATGGGAAGGATGGACTGAACCATGACCATCCGAAACTTTGTTTGTCAAACAGATCTGTTCAAAACACTGAGATTGAAAAATTGGTCTCCAGTCCCCTGCCTTCTTTGGCACTAAAGAACAGAGTAAATTCTTTCTTTCTGGTCTGAGGGGATGTGCTGAATGACTCTTTTCTAGCAGTTTTTTGATTTCTCAAACTGCTGGTTCCCTCTGACTGGGTGGAACATCACAGATCCTTCTGAATTTTTTGGGAAGGGTGTGAAATGGAATGGTGTATCCTCTGGTAAGAATTCTTTGCAACCAAACATCTGTAGTTGTTTCTAGCCAGGCTTGTTGGTGCAAGGATAATCACCCCCCCAACTGCTTCTAGGGGCAAGCAATCGGGTCTCCTTTCAGGAGCGCTGGTACAGTTTGGCCAAGAAGGAATCTCTAGAACCCTGATTTTGCGGTCCACCTCTGCTGCATGGGTGACTTCTTCTATTAAAACTCCCCCCTCTGGCCTGGGAGGAGCTGCTACCACATGTGTCTTGGAAAGGCCCTTGGGACTTTTGGAATCACATTTTCCCACACTTCTGGTTCCTACAGAAGGACCGTTGAGTAGAAAAACATGCCCACTGCAGACAGGGTCTTCCCATTTTTCTCACACCTGGACAAGGTCTCAAACTTTTGTGCTAAAAACAGAAGATCCATTAAAAGGCGCATTGATAAATGAAGACTTGAAAGGCTCCGCAAATTCACATAAGCGCATCCAGGTGTGCCTCCTTACAGCTATGCTAGATCCCACTGCTCTGGTCATCCTTTTGGCTGTATGCGCTATGAGCCTCATGGACGAGTTGGATATGGACTTGAAGGTGGCCAACTGAGAAGCAACTTTTTCTTGGACTTCTTCAGGTATGGCTCCTACAAGGGTATTTGAGAACTTCTTAATCAGATCACTTTGGAGTCTAGTGAAATGTACCATAAAGTTCGACTGCAGAACAAAGGTCGATAAAGCATATACCTGCTTCCTGAAGCTATCCACTGCCCAAGACTCTCGACTGGGAGGATGGATAGTGGAACTCTCCTCAGCCAGTTATTTCTTTGTGGCTGCCGCAACCACCAAGGCATTTACTACTGACCCTTTAACCCAGAATTAAAATTATTTCAGCTCCTGAAGATTTTCATCTGGCCTCTTAGGGATCGGCTCTATGGAATCAAGAGCCTTCCACGCCAACTGCATGGTCAGCTTGATAATGTCAGCAGCTGGTGGAGTTGCCCAAAAAGTAGATGGGCAAGAGCAGAAAGCTTGCAGGTATACTAACTCCTTTGGGGAAGAATGTTGGGACTTCCAGGCATCCCTGTGTTTAAGGATCTCAAGGAGGTCTCCTTTGGAGATTCAGGGGTGACCTAGGGGAACTCTCCCCTTCATCGTAGTCAGTATCTTCAGTGAAAGATTCTTCTGGGGAATCCAACTGCTTCCCTCTTGCACTTTCTCTTGTGAGGAATTCTTCAGTGGGAAAATCTGAAGATGTGTCAGAAGATAAAACCTGGACAGGTGTATCCTACAGTTTCGGCCCTCAATGTCTTGATGCAGAGGCTGGTTAGGAGTCAGAGGGAGAGGAAGAGTCAGGGATCAACTCTAATGGGGGGGGAGGGGGGACTGATGACTGGGTGCCCAACCAAGGACAAAGCCCTCTCCATTGCCTGGAACACAGGTCCTCCTGAAGAGGGAAGGGAGCCATGAACCAAGAAAGACTGCCTCGGGACTGAGGTCACTCCCTGCTCCGAGGAGACTGCCCCTGACATCGAAGCCTTTGTGAAGCTCACACATGCTGAGGCCCTGAGGTGCAGGGACAGCTTTGAAAAAACTGCAGTCAACATCTGCCCCAGACAGCGGAGCCTTCACCCAAGTAACCCTTTGGTTTCGAGAGGACCGAAGAGCTCAGGGTAATAGTCGACCCCAGAGAAAAAGATCTGGCCGGAGCCAAAACAGTCAGTGCCGGTGGGTTCGGAGCCTGGGCCTCCAAAATCACAGATGGGAATCAGAGGAGGAAGATTGGTGGAGATGTGGAGAAAGTAGCTCCAGAACTAGAGGTAGTCAGAACCAAGAACACAGCAGGCAATCGTCTCGCTGTAAGAACCTGATCCACTAGCCTCAGCATGTCTGATTCTGATAAGCTCTTGGTGGAGCGAACTGGTTGGGTGGATGGAGATTTAGATCTCTCTAAAAAGGGACTTGGCAATTGCACTGCATAGGGTTCTACAGATGGAGAATATTTCGCTCTTGGAAGCATCAACTCTGGTTCTTCAAGAATTATTATTGGAACTGTAGGTGTCGGTGCAGCTATAGTCTGCTCCAGAGCCAAAGATGCAAACAGACTCGGAGCTGAAGCTTTCGGTTCCACAGACATTTTAGATTTCTTGGCCACCGGTGCCAAAAGAAAATTAGAAAGTTGAAAGAAAGTGTACCAACTATGGTAGCAAGGACGTCACCAAAGTGGAAAAGGTAGCAAAAGGAGAAAATGAACAGTAGGAATTTTCTAAATCTAATACAAAAGAAACTTAAGAAAATAAAGAAATTATAACAGATAACTAGAGAACTTTTAAAATATAATTGTACTTAGCTTGAGAGATTTGGCGACGAATCTGACACTGGATGTGGCAAAAAAGAGCGGAGGTAAAATAGAGAGGAGCATTATGGGTAGGGAAAAATGTTGGTTCTCGTGGGCTGTAGTACAACCAAATTGGTTTCAATTTTGGAACTAAACACACAGGTCAAGGAATAAATAAAGACAGACATCATCAGACTGAAGCTTTTAAAAATGTAGCTAGCACTGTAGACACAAATTAAATGACGTGAGTGAAGGGAGCAAATATGAAGATGCATGACCTCTCAACACCTATCTACAACATTACACAAAATGGGAAGGGGGACTGTGAAGAACAAACTAACAGTAATGAAACATAATGGTTGGGACCCACTACCCAGGTTTTGACCTTAGAAATATGAACAATATGTTGAATGGAAAGCATCAACCTAGAAATTAAGAAGTACAAACACAGAAATGCACACAGATGCAAGAAATAACTAATAAAAATCTTGTCACTGTTATTAAAAAAATAAATAAATTGGACTCCCTTTCCCATGTGCCTCACCCCCTAAATGATGCATCTTCATAGATGACAAGCAGCTCTAGAACTATCAAACTGATGTAGATAAAACAAACACACACAATCAGCAAAAACACAGGAAAGGTAATTTATTTGTTTTCAGTTTTGGACTTGGATCTCAATACCAAAAAATCAAGATAAATTTGTACTTTAATAACTTAGATTTAAGTGAATGATTTCTTAAAACTAGAAATACATTAATGTAAATGGTCGTAAATTGAGTAGCTTCTTTTAAACATTGTGGTAAAATGAAAGCAATCGCCTTGTTGCAGAAGTCTGTATTAAGTACCAAAAAAAACACGCAGTCTGTTTGCTTTGTGGCAAAAGCCTTCTGATTGACAAATGAATAAAACTTTCAGGAAACCACCAGAACAACCGCAATCTAATCTTTCCAAAAAAAGACTGACAAAAATGGAAATGTCCAGCTGTGCGTAAAAATATTTTCTGCTTCATGGAAGTAGCAAAACAATGCCAAGGAAAAAAATTACTGATTTTTTTTCTCTATAACAGATCAGAGGTTTCAAGATTCAAATTCGAATTCAAAGTACTGTGGATCGAAGTAGTGTATTCTGACGTAACCATCCTCACCACCACTGCTGTAGCTGAATGGAAACAGAAAGAGAATGTGAATCAGAGTGAATAAACATGCATTCGCTATACAGTGCTGCTCCCAAGACAAGTTGAGGGTAAATGCAAATTGCTTCAGTACAAAACAGGCACAGAAAACACATCTGACACTGTGCTACTGATCATGTTTTACACAACAGCCTGGTTATTAAAACATCTGTAGGGTTTTAATCTTACCAATAATACCCCTCCATCTTCTGTGGCTTAACCACACTGCTCCTTCCTCCCAGAAAGTGGCTTCTTCTGCTTACTTTTATTACTAAAATCCTAATGAAGTTCACTTCTCAGAACTTCAACCAGGACAGTTCACCCTTGTAAAAGCCTTTTGCCACATCTGCCTCTTTCCACAATGTTTAAATATTGTGTCACAAAACGTCTGTCAATCGCCTGGATATTTCAGGTTATCCTCTCAGATTCAGTTTTTCAGGAAGGCAAAGTTATATACGGACTTAACTGAAAACACAGGGAGGTTACATGACCTGTATTACATTAGGGAAGGTCAGATGCCAAATCCTGAGAATGCTGACAGCAGCTGCATGTGCTATGAATCTTCATGTGTCTATTGGCAGGAGACAAGAGAAGGTATTACAAATATAGAGGATGAGTCAGAGAACTGACAAACAAGTAGCACGTGTTTATAGGTTGACAGGTGTGTCTTAGGCTAATGAAAACTGAGTCTTTTTTAAGCCTAGCCATGCATCCAAAATCTCTGACAAGTCTTGGTATCCTGGGTAGTGTAAGCAGAGGCTTGGGAGATTTACAGACTACCTGTGTCAATTAAACAAAGGTGATAAACAAGGTGTGAATTTCCACCTAATGCTTAAGAGACATCCTTGGTTTGTGAAGGGATAACCTCTGAGATTTAGCAAGGACTGGAAAACCAGGAAAGCAGCTCCTATTCAGCCCCATGGCTCAAAGGGATAAAGTCTACTACACATCTCAAATGACCTATGTTTGGCTAGTGGCACAGGCTAGGGAGAATAGGAGTAAGCAGACGATTGGGAGGGTGGCCTAATGGTTAAGATGTTTGCCTTACAAACACAAGGTGGAGGGTTTGAGTCTCGCAAGGGATAATTGGCTAGGCTTAAAATGGCTCACAAGGGAAGTTAGCTTAGTACAAATCTATGAACCTATGATGTCTTGTCTAACCTGGTTGGGGGAGACGGGCAGCCTGGCCTCACTGACACAGCAAGATTAAAAGCCAGGTGAGCCCCATGCTGCAAGTGATGTACACTGATCAGATTTTGCATAAGTGAGGAAGCATGCATGTACCACCTGAAGGGCAGCCAGAGATGTAAGGGTTAAAGCATACACTGCAGCCATATTATGATGCTACATAACCTCAGCAGCCCCTGACACGGTACAGGGCTAACTCAGGTAGACATGCTGATCAAGAGGAGATGGTGGCAGCTCACTGTCAAGCTGTGGCGAGTTAAAAGAAGGGGCAGCTGTTGGAATTTATAAAAAAAACACCCCCTTTGTTGCGAATCTACTTCCTCTTCAGGAAGGTCAATCACAAGGTCCTGTGAAAATAGGTCAAGTGGACACCCCCTCCCCAACTAAAGCAGCTAACATCTTTCTATCCTTCGCTCTTCACACAAACTTTTAGTATCCACACATAAATCTAACAATAAAGCAGGTGACTCACTTTTCTCCTATACAGTGGGGAAAAGCTGGAACCTTCTTCCTAAGGACCTCAGTATGATCTCCTCTTCCTCACTCTTCAAAAAGAGACTCAGACTTCATCTTACTAAGCACTGGCTCTGTCCATGCAGCAACCCTGACTAAAATCTCTCCTCCTTTACAACACTACATTCTCTCTTCCTATGCTTATCCTCCCTACTCTCTTCTCATTCCTTAGCCCACTTAGCATGTTACTTTGAACTACCTTCTCCTTGCTTCTCATATTAGGTTTTACTTCTCCTTCTTACCTTACTTTTACCAAACCTCTCTGTATTTCTCTCTCCTCTTTCCTTTTGTCCTTTTGTTCCACTACTACTCTCCTCTCTATTTCCTTGCACTCTCTTAATAAATAAAAAAAAAAAAAAAAAAAAAAAAAAAAATATATATATATTTTATAGATTTAAAGGAATGAGATTTTCCTTTTATTTTAGCTGTATTGTTAACATTTGTAAACTATTATGTATTTCTTCTTGTCCTTTCATTTGTTTTAAATTGACTGTTCTTTTGGAGCTTTTCTCCCCGGGCCTCTACTGAAAATGGACATATATCCAGTTAGGCTATCCCAGTCAACAAATGTTAAATAAATAATAAAATAAATAACATGGAGTGTCCGGTCTTGTCGTTAAGGGAGAACAGCCTCAGCCAAAACATCCTAAACAGGCACAAGCCCAAGCCTGTGGTTAAAACACGGTATCAGGGTAGTCAAAACTGGAAGAAACCATATGGCAGCCCATTATGGAAGCCATGTAGCTCTGATCAGTTCCACCGTGTGCTCCATTTCAGGGAGCTGTAAAGCATTTAACACTTAATCCATCACGGACTGGAAATTAATCAGAAAAGAAACAGTTTAATGATCAAAGAGAAGACTCCTAGATCACCCTGACAACAATTTAGATTCCTTGTCAAAGCAGGCAATGTGGTGAAGCGTTGTGGTCCATAGATCCTATGCTGGACCAAAGTGATCACACAACAGGCCATTTCTGGATGCTTGGTTAGGATCCCACTAAATTCACCCTAGGATTTAGAGGGCACCTACCTTCTTGACAGCCAGAGAAAAATTCTAGGCAGCATAAATGTTATCCTGTGTATGTGTGGATGGGACAAAGTATGGGTCTTTCTCCATACATAAATTCAAGCACTGGGGGGGATGCACAAATACAAACCAATCAGTGTTTCTCCAAAGAAAGGGTGATACAGAATGGAAATTATGGACAGCAGGCCTCTTCATATTTCAGTGGCATCTAGAACCTCTGACTCTAGAAGGGAAGAAAACAGGGAGGAGGTATATCCATTGAGGCACCCATATAAAGATGGTGTGCATTGAGTGGATAAGGTATTGAACGGCGGGCAAAACTACTCCATTGCATTTACATGCTCCAATCAGCAGCAAAGGATGTCCAAAAAGGGCCTCACAAGACCTGGGGTTGACATCAGGCCAGATTTCCTACAGTGTGTTTGTACACATGTAAGGGAGACTCCATCAGACTTCAAACAATTAAACATCTAGGTTCTGAGTCATGGACCCTGACATGCGAGTTCCTTATGAATCAACCTGTGTCTGTGGATGGCCAGGCCGCATCACTGGTATTTATGTCAGTGTTTCACAACAAGCTCCTCTCTCATGCAGCAGGTGGGTACTAATGCAGCTCCTTGGTTGCAATTTGCTGGTGACAGACACCTGTCAGTCATCAACCTGTCAGTTATCACTACTTTAAACACAAGAACATTTCTATAATGAATGCCAAGACTGCAATCAAAATTGTGCAAATGAACTTTGCATGCTCAGAGAGCAGGTGTGTGTGTGCGGAATGTGGCACAAGACATCGCAACATGCACTTGCATAACGTTGTGAGCTCTTCCAGAGCAGGAAACTCCAAATAAATGCAGAATGGTAGTGGATAACAGGACAAGTCCAAATACAGACACACATGCAAACCAAACAAGGAGGGCCTCTGACGATTCCTGAAGTTGCAGTCATTTGAGACCTGACATGAGCTGATTATGCATAGTCTTGAATGAAGGAAGTCAGGGTAGAAGCTTCACTTTAGGGGAATCCACAAAGCTAAAATGACCCCCATTTAAATAAAAAGGAACTTTAGTCAAAAAGTAATGTTCTGTGAGCATACTTTAGTAAATGTTCAGCTCTAATCACCACTACAGTGGTATGTGTCACATACAGAAATTAGGTGCATGTAGATGTTGTCTACCTGGCCAGCTCGAAAACTACAGTGATGCAGGCATCCTGGCACAGTCTGGTTCTTTTCTAGTGAAGGACATGCATCTTAGATAATAATAAAAAAAAAACAGTTCACACTAGCTTTACTTTTTTTTGCAGGTGAAGATGAGGAGATGCCCAGTGAAAAGAAGATACTCCCCTTTATTCTCTCCTCATCTTAATTATCAAAAGGTAGAACATACTTCATTCTTAATTATCAAAAAGTAGAACATACTATACAAACTAATGGACCTCATAATGGTCCTCAAAAGAGATTTTGGGGAATAAATATTTTCAACAAGAACTTTCTGACAACCTCTAACAAAAAAAAAAAAAAAAAAAAAAAAGTTTACAAAGCCATGCTTCAGATACATACCTTTTTCCATCTGGGTGAAAAGCGAGACTGTTAATTGGACCAAAATGGCCCTTAACTCTTCCAAATTCTTCTTCAAATGCTAAGTGGAAGAATCTAGATAGATGTGGATAGAAAAATATAAATTAATCAAAATAATGTTTTTTATCCGTCACTATAACCTGCAAATGAACCTTTTTCAGATTTTTATCATACCAGAAATTTATAACAGACATGCAAAACAAAGTCCTGAACAGGGCACAAGCTTCACTGAAACAAGGCTATACACTACCTGAAACAGCAGCAGCAGCAAACAAATCAAGGAAGTCTCGAAGGCTACAAGAGTTCCAACGAAGGAGAGGGCACATTCTACATCCCACTAGCATTTTCTTCAACTACTGCAACCGATATTTTCCTACTCTAGACAACACTGATGCTTAGTTAGGCACAAAAAAATGACCAAAAATAAAAAGTAATCAGTCACATGACTGTAACAAACAAATGGAACACCGTGGGCCAAAGTGCTGTTTTCTTGTGACAAAAGACCTTAGTGTGAAGATTGGGGGAAGATGGGCGAAGGCTGCCAGCCAAGTCAAATAGAATTTGATACATAATTCTACCATTTGTATATATAAATGTAAAATACAGGCTTGTGTTCTTAAATGAAAGAAAACACTGTAAAATGTGAACATCAAGATTGTTGCAACATTGCCATCTGCTGTAAGGAAAACTAAGCCAAACATTTCAAATGTTCTTTGAAGTAAAATTACCTAAATAGTGGTGCCAAAGCGGCTGGCTGAACACATTCTTTCTTAACTTAAGGAATAATTGCTAGAGTGTATATGTGAAATGTCTTTTACTATTGTAGTTTCCTGAGCAGGTGTTAGATTGCTAAATAATGCAGTTTGTGGGAACTCCAGACTAAGTGTTGAAATGATGTAATGTGTATACTGGGAAAACATAAGTGTCAAAATGATGCAATTTGGGACGGCCTAACAAAGATTTTGTTTAAAAACTATTGTTCAGAGAGACTGTGAGCATTTTGATCTTGATATCCAACTTATCAGCACTCTGCCTGTTGTCTTATGTAAGTAGTGTCTCAGAATTAGGTTTTCTTGTAGAAATAGCTAGGAATTTAGAAGAAAGTTAGACAAGTGATTTTATGTTACATGTGAACTTTCCTACTGTATTGTTTTAAGTTTCTGTGTGATCTCTGAACTCTTGTATATCACTGTGGTGTAGTAGCATTGTCTTGTGTTTCAATTATTTATTATTAAATATTTTAAAATCCTTTACCTGTGGCTGGTTTGTGTACAGAAAAGTAAGCTCTAGAGTACATTGCATATTTTATAGAGTTTATTGTAATAAGCCACTCTTATAAGCCTTAGACTGAATAGTCACATTGCCAATTGGATAATATTATTGCACAGTAATAATTGGACACCCTTTTAAGGGTTTTTGGGTAGCTGATAAGTATTAGCTGGTGGCAGAAATTACTACCGTTTAGTTTGGGTAAAGGGGCACAGCTGGAGAATCTGTGTCAGCCTTTCCCAGGAGGGTCTGTGAAGTTGTACAAATACTTATCTCAAAATGAGTGTGGTGCGATAGCTACCTGGGCAGGGACACGAAGCACCTTTGGGACAGAGAGAGTACTGGAGGTTAGCTTGCCAGCTAGGCTGAGATCTGGACCCTATAGCTGTGCCAATGGGGAGTCTTATTGGGGACATGGAGAGCAAGAGAACAACTAGCCCAGACTGACTGTGATCTCAGTGTGCACTTAAGGGAAATTGTACTTTACTGTGTGTATTTGTTATCCTTTCCTCTTATATGAGATGCCCTCCCTGGTGTTAGTGGTGAGGATTGAGGCTCCTTGATTGCTGGGCCAGGGTACGGTCGTCACATTTCTGGTGGCAGTGGTTGGATAATATATCTTCACATTTGTGGTTCACAGTGATTGGGGTAAGATATCCTCACTTGTGGTTTGCAGTGGTGTGCGTAGAGTGAATCCTGTAGCTTATGTACAGTGATGTCTGTAGGTGTTTTGTACTCTAAATCAGCCATGCAGTGTATAGTTCAGATCACAATTGTTTTATTTCTTTTGTTAGCTTAGTTAGTCAGGGTGAGCAGGCAGCATGTCAGCACAGAAGTATGGAAAGCTGACAAGGAGCCAGCTGGTGGTGATGTGCCAGGCTAGAGGACTGGTGCATGGAAACCGGAATAAGGCAGACCTGATTGAAGCCTTGGTTAAAGCTGCATCAGAAAACAGCATCCAGGAGGACAATCAGACTGGCAGTGGAGATGCAATATCCTCGGAGAATGGACAGCTCAACCTTTCAGCAGTGAACTTAAAAAAAATCCAGCTGGAGCTAAAGAGACTTGAGTTGGAGGCCAGACGTATGGTGATAGAAGCCGAAGAAAAGGAGCGTCAGAGGAAGCATGAGGGAAATGCTGACTCTTCGCCAGAGTCATTGAGGTAAAAGGGAAGGGAGTAACTGGACCCAAGAAGCACAAAAGGTCAGTACATTTCTTCCTCAATTTAAAGAGGGGAATAATTTTGATAGTTTCATTCACATGTTTGAAAGGGGTATACAAACAGTATAGTGTTGACCAAAGGCTCTGGGTACGGTTCCTGACCCCCTTACTCCATGGGAAAGCTGTAACTTGTACATCACAAATGCCTGACTCTGTCTGTTTTGATTATACTGCTGTAAACAAATGTCTGCCAGAATGTCTTAAGTTAACACCTAAAATATATAGGAAAAAGATTTGTGAGCATAGACGCAAGGCAGATGAAAATGTATGTGAATATGTTGCTGAACTGAGCACTTATTTTCATAGTTGGGTGAGTGGATGTCGGGTCACCACTTTTGAAGGGCTGGCAGACCTTTTGGTGAGGGAACAAGCCCTTAGCCTGAGGACATGAGGATCTGGTTAGCTGATAGACAATGTGCTACTTCAGATGAGTTGGGGAAGAAGGGAGACCTATACCTGGCCAGCAGGGCAGCCCTGCACAGGAAGGGGACCCCCAGTACTGCTTACGGGTCTAAAGGAAACCATGGTGGACAGCACAGACTGCCACAACAAAATTTGCCAGTAGCAGGGGAAGCCACTAGTCCAGGTACACGTCCAGGACCTAGAGTGAAATGTTTTGAATGCAATCAGTGGGGCCATGTGGCATACAGGTGTCCACAGAGGCAAGGTGGGGAGCCAAAGGTGAGGGAGCCAGTAAGTGGGAAAGACAAAATGCCAACAGTGGGTTGTCTTGAGACAACAGGGGTTTGGAACTACCATCCTGCAGATGTCTTGAGAGGGAAGGATTTGGATGAGGCAGTACTATGTACTTATGCAGTTACACGTAATGAGGCTAGGAGACAAGCATGTGGGTCTGGTAGCCTGGGGAAGACCCAAACAGACTGCATACTAGCAAGCCAGGACTGCTGAGGTGGTTATTTCAGGGAGGGAACTACTCTGTAGCAGTGAGACTGAATGTGAGCCGCAGCTGCTTGTGGGTACTGATGTTCCCTTGGACAGGGTAACTGCAAAGATAGAGGTGAGTAGTAGTACCCAGGCTGACAGTGAGGCACCACTGTCAGAGGATGCCAGACTTCCTGTGGAAGGGGAGCTGGGAAGGGTTACAAGGAGAGAGAGTTGAGACAGGCTCAGCTCTCAGACCCTACATTGCAAGGCCTGAGGCAGGTAGCTAGGGAGGCACCTGATTTTCAAGGGAAGGAAGAATCTGTATACTAGGACAAAGGGTTACTATACAGAGAGTGGACCGCTGAGGGAGGGCTAGAAGATGAGAGTACAGCAGTTGGTAGTTCCTACAGCCTACCGTCTGGTACTTCTATCCATAGCCCATGATATTCCCTTTGCTGGTCATATGGGCATAAAATGTATAAAAAGGCATATTATGCAGAACTACTATTGGCCTGGAATTTCCAGAGATATAGCAGGGAACTGCAGGACCTGTGAGCAGTGCCAAAAGGTAGGCAAGGCAGGAGACAAGGTGAGAGCTCATTTGATGCCTTTGCCTGTGATTGAGGAGCCATTTCAGAGGGTAGCTATGGATATTGTGGGTCCTCTTAGTACCCAATGTTCTACAGGGAAAAAGTATTATCTAATGGTAGTGGATTATGCTACACGATACCCTGAGGCAGTGGCTTTATCCTCCATTGAGGCAGAGAAGGTGGCAAATGCTTTGTTAGAGATTTTCAGCAGGGTAGGTTTCCCAAAAGAAATACTGACTGACCGAGGTGCCAGTTTCATGTCAGACCTGCTGGATTGTCTGTGGAAGTCAATAAAGACCACCCCCTACCATCCCAAGACTAATGGTCTTGTTGAGTGGTTAAACTCTACAATCAAGTCCATGCTACGGGCATTTGCAAATCAGTTTAAGAGGGAGTGGGACAAATATTTACCCCATCTGTTTGCTTACAGAGAGGTTCCCCAGGAATCCACAGGTTTTTCACCCTTTGAGTTGCTGTATGGGCATAGGGTGAGGGGACCTCTATATTTAATTCGAGATGAGTGGGAAGATGAGTGCGAGTCTCACAAGGAGTCTGTTGTGGCATACGTCCTAAACCTCAGGACAAGGCTCTGGGAACTTATGGGCATGGCCCAGGGGAACCTGGCAGAAGCCCAACAACAGAAAGTGTGGTAGGACAGGAATGCTCGAGCTAGAGAATATGCTGTGGGGCAGCAGGTAATGGTTCTCATTCCTGTCAGACACAACAAACTGCAAGCAGCTTGGGAGGGACCCTACAAGGTGGTAAGAAAGGTAAGTGATACGTGGTGGAAGTGCTATGCAGATGGCAGGGACACAGATTGTACCATGTTAACATGATGAAACCTTACTATGATAGGGAGGCCCTTGTGCTGAGCATTTGCAGTGGATTGCAGGAGGAGTCTGAGGGAGATCTGGGGACTGATCTCCTCAGTGAGGCTCGGGCTGACACCTCAGTGGAAGGGGCAGCAATATCCCAGCAGCTATCTCCTACCCAGGTTTGAGAAATCCGAGCAGTGTTGCAGAAATGTGAGGACATGTTCACTGGGAAACCAGGGAGCACCCACCTGGTGCAGCACGAGGTGGATATAGGACCCCAAAGGCCTATTAGGCACGCCCCTTATATAGGGTGCCTGACAGTGTCAAACAGACTCTGAGGGAAGAGGTACAGGAGATGTTGGAACTAGGGGTGATTCAAGAGTCCAACAGTCCCTGGGCCTTGACAGTGGTGTTGGTGCCAAAGAAGGATGGCAGTGCCAAGTACCAAGTTCTGTGTGGATTACAGGAAATTAAATAAATAGTCACAGAGTCAGATGCTTGACCCCATTCCTAGGACAGATGAGGCCCTATAGCAGCTGGGTGGGGCTAAGTATCTTATAGCCATTGATCTTACCAAGGGTTACTGGCAGGTGCCCTAGACTCCCAGTGCTAGAGAAAGGTTACCCTTTGTGACTCCTTTTGGCATTTATGAGTTCACAAATATGTCCTTTGGGATGAAAAATGCCTCAGTGACTTTCCAGAGGCGGGTAGGTCATATCCTAGCAGGAGCAGGAGGGTTTGCCCTTGCCTAACTAGATGATATTGGCATCTACAGCCATTCCTGTCCAGAGCACCTTCAGCATGTCAGGAAGGTGTTGGGCAGACTACAGAGGGCGGGGCTGACCATTAAGCTGAGCAAATGTCAGGTGGGTATGGCAGCGGTCTTCTACCTAGGACATAGAGTGGGGAGTGGCAAGATAAGGCCAGAACCTGCCAAAGTGGAAGCTATTCAGGCATGGCCTGCACCTGTTACCAAATAGCAAGTGAGGGCATTCTTAGGGACAGTAGGGTACTATAGAAAGTTTGTCCCCACTTACAGTACCATAGCTGCTCCCCTCACAGACCTGACAAGGAAGAAAAGGCCAGATAAGGTAGTGTGGACTCCAGCATGTGAGCAGGCATTTCAGAAGCTTAAAGAAGCTTTGGGAGGACCCCCTGTGTTAGCCAGTCCAGATTATAGCAAATAATTTGTTGTGCAGGTGGATGCTTCAAACCATGGGGTGGGGGCTGTACTTAGCCAGATTTCTTCAGAGGGAGAAGAGCACCCAGTGGATTATCTCAGTCGTTGGCTCCAACCCAGGGAAGAATGCTATGCAGCTGTAAATGTCTAGCCATAGTGTGGACAGTCCAGAAACTTCAACATTATCTGTATGGAAGGAAATTCACTGTAATTACAGATCACAACCCCCTAATATGGTTAAACAGGGCCAGTCAGCAAAATGCCAAGTTGCTAAGATGGAGCCTGGGGTTGCAAGCATATGAGATGTCAGTACAGCACTGCAGTGGGAGTATCAATGCCAATGCAGATGGGCTCTCAAGACAAGGAATGGGTGAGTTACACCCAGATAGACTTAACCCTCTCAAGTGGCGTTTCTCAAGGGTCACTTGAAAAATTAGCTTGAGTTGTCCATGGGGGGAAGAGATGTGAAGATTGGAGGAAGATGGGCGAAGGCTGCCAGCCTAGTCAAATAGAATTTGATACATAATTCTATCATTTGTTTATATAAATGTAAAATACAGGCTTGTGTTCTTAAATGAAAGAAAACACTGTAAAATGTGAACTTCAAGATTGTTGCAACATTGCCATCTGCTGTAAGGAAAACTAAGCCAAGCATTTCAAATGTTCTTTGAAGTAAAATTATCTAAATAGTGGGGCTGAAGTGGCTGGCTGAACATATTCTTTCTATTGTCTTAATAGAAGGAAAAATTGCTGGATTGTACATATCAAATGTCTTTTATTGCTCTAGTTTCCTGAGCAAGTGTAATGAAACCTTACCTATTGAATGTAATGAGTGTACCCAGACTTATTTCTGTACTCATGTCTATGTTGATTTATGTGGTCAACCAAGGTAAAGTATGGAGCTGAGCGATTCTCTGAATCTTTAAGCTAAGTAAATGCCTTGCTGCAGGCATTTCTTGGGGTGATCACATAACTAATTAGCACCGACACCAATGACTGGTGATCCTACAGAAAGGCCTCACTGAGACCAACGACTGGTGTCAGAACCATGGCCTTAAGCTCAATGCCAAAAATGTGTCATCATCCCCTTTGGGAAAAGCACAGTTCCCATGAATTACCACATCGATGGTAGTCCACTGAACACAGAAGGCGTCATAAGAGATCTGGAAATACAGGTTGACAGCAACCTCCCTTTTGACCACCACATTGCCACTGTGGTCAGAAAGTCCTATGTGGCACATCTCATTACTGTGGGTTTTGCATCTAGGAAGAAAGAGGTCACCGTCTCCTCTACTCTTCCCACATTAGGCCAATCATAGAGTACAATGCCCCATTTGACATGTACCTCACTAGACACCTGCAACAACTGGAGAAACCGCAAAAGTACCTCACAAAAAGGATCCTAGGCCTTAAACACTTGTCCTATATGGACAGATTCAAAAAAATCCAACTATTCTCCGTCTCATATCACCTACTCAGAGGTGATCTCTGCTTGACTTACAAAGCCATGTTTGACCCAGCTCTGTTAGAAATGCTACATCTAAAGAAATCTCAATCCCTCCACACTACACTTTCCAGAGACCTCAATCTCATTACCACAATCAACAGAACAAGCTGGAGGGACAGGTTCATATCCCAGAGACTGCCCATGCTATGGAACAGACTTCTCATACATGTCAAGCAGAGCATCTCACTGACCCTCTTCATGAGAAATCTTGATGAGTGGATGGGAAATGGAAAATTCACACCAGGGATCACTCCAGTGGCTCTATTCGACAGAGGCACTGGGAACGAACGACGGGTGGCACAATGCCAGGGTAATCCTATGGGCTAGGCTTGTAAAGGCTCCAGTGCCATTAACCTAGTACACACCTATGAACCTATAATGCAGTTTGTTGGCCTGGGAACTCCAGACTAAGTGTCGAAATGATGCAATGTGTATACTGGGAAAACCCATGTGTCAAAATTATGTAATTTGGGAGGGTCGAACAAAGATGTTTGTTAGCGAGTTTAAAAACTATTGTTCACAGAGACTGTGAGCATTTTGATCTTGATATCTAACTTATCAGCACTCTGCCTGTTGTCTTATGTAAGTAGTGTCTTAGAAATATGCTTTCTTGTAGTAATAGCTAGGAACTAAGAAGAATGTTAGATAAGTGTTTTTCTGTTATATCTAAACTTTCCTACTGTAGTGTTTTAAGTTTCTGTGCGATTTCTGAACTCTTAGATATCACTGTTGTGTAGTAGTATTGTCTTGTGTTTCAATCATTTATTATTAAATATTTTAAAATCCTTTACCTGTGGCTGGTTTGTGTAGAGATAAGTAAGCTTTAGAGTACATTGCATAGTTATAGAGTTTATTGTAATAAGCCACTCTAATAAGCCTTAGAATGAATAGTCACATTACCAATTGGATAATATTATTGCACAGTAATAACTGGACACCCTTTTAAGGGCCTTTGGGTAGCCGATAAGCATTTGCTGGTGGTGGCATAAATTACTACCATATAGTCTGGGTAAAGGGGCACAGCCGGAGAATCTGTGTCAGCCTTTCACAGGAGTGTCTGTGAAGTTGTATAAATACTTATCTGTGTGTGCGGTGTGTCAGCTACCTGGGCAGGGACACGA
The DNA here is from genome assembly GCF_019279795.1 of Protopterus annectens. Lineage (NCBI taxonomy): Eukaryota > Metazoa > Chordata > Ceratodontiformes > Protopteridae > Protopterus > Protopterus annectens. The sequence goes on from NC_056726.1 coordinate 1,475,107,159, forward strand.
AGCACTGATGGGACAGAGAGGGTACTGGAGGTTAGCTTGCCAGCTAGGCTGAAATTTGAACCCTATAGCTGTGCCAGTGGGAAGTCTTATTGGGGACCTGGAGAGCAAGGGAGCAACTGGCCCCAGACTGACTGTGATCTCTGTGTGCACTTAAGGGAAATTGTACTTTACTGTGTGTATTTGTTATCCTTTCCTCTTATATGAGACGCCCTCCCTGGTGTTAGTGGTGAGGATTGAGGCTACTTAATTGCTGGGCCAGGGCACGGCCATCACACTTAGTAACTGTGAAAATTAAATATTCACTACCTCGGGGGATTTATAGTAAGTAAACAAAATTACTATACAGGTGACACAAAACACTGCGGAAGTCAAATCAATAATGAGAGACATTAACTTGTACACACATCAGCAAAAGCACTTCTGCAAAGGGGCGAGCCACCCTGTTCGACCCCTCACATCTCCATCACTATGTAAGCATGGTGACTCGGACTATACAACCTTAGCGATAAGGAAAGTGCTCTTAACTCGAAGGTTACTCAAGCGACACTAGTGAACTAAATGGGAGTCAACAAAATAAATATGCTGAACAACTGAATTACTGACTTTAGGTTATCGCTACAGAAAGTCTGGAGATGTGACCAAGAATCGCATAAAGGAAAATACTGTCTGTAGTATAAAGAAGGATCACGAGTAAAAAAAAAAAAAAAAGGCTGACCAAGAGTGCTGAGAAAAAAACAGCCTTAGCAAAACAACACTGAAACTAGCATAAAGTTTACTTCAACATAGCAAAAATGTGAAGCGGACAGTGTTTACTTCAGGCAGCAACAAAGAAAAAAAATCATGCATGTGTTTGGATAGTTCTGTACATCCAAGCTACCCACCAAAGGTCACACCTGCAATTTCTCATGCCAGGAGATTTTTTTTTTTTTTTGCTACGGTCATGCAAGGACACTTTTTTTTTTTTTTTTTTTTTTATTGCTAAGGACCAATGCTTGCCTTACTAGACAATTCCACAATGTATAGATGTGAATTCTACAGCAATTATTCTTGTAACACACATTAAATGTCCTCAAAGTCGCATTTCCTAGGACAGAAAGGCCAAAGAAGACATTCCCCTAATTTAACTACAGGGTCCCATCATGGACAGATTTAAGGGGTTTTGTGAGCACTGGAGTCTGAACAAGAGGAGGACAGAGGTTAGAGATCTGCCTGTTTAAGGTGGCAAGGAAAAGGTGAAAGGATATGCACACCTTAGCATCAGCCCATCTTCCCCAGAACTTATGAGACAAGCAGATGTTGAACATTTATACTTGAACATGTCCTATGGGTTTTGCTGGTACAGGAAATACTTAATGGACCCTCCTCAATATGGGCCATGTTTTCAGTCCAAGTGTTACTACCAAATATTTATAAGAAAGCTCTATAAATAGCGGCATGGGTGTAGACCCCCCCACTGATAAGCTCTGAACCCTTAGCTGTGAAGTGGGTGGCACACTCCCCAGGGTTGTCAGCTGGACTCTACATCTCACCAACCTCTTATATGTCAAGGTACACAATGGGCATGAACTCAGCTGCTTGCCATCTGTGAGACAGCTGATGGCCAGTTCCATGGACAGACTTTCCTGCGGAAGGGTATAACCAATATCTGTCCTCTGTATACCAGCCTGCCTGGGATCTTGCAGGAAAGCTCCTATTGACCTAAGCACCAGACACTCTTGAAAGCTGCCATCTGACATGGCATAGGTAAGCCTGTAGATCCTTCCTCTTGCATCTGCCAGTGCAGCTCTTAGTCCATGACCCAGCATCCCCATGAGCACTTAAGACAGGCTCTGCTTGCTTGGTACCGCATACAAAATATCTTCTAACAGGAGTGTAAGGCTCAAGATCTGAAATGTGTGAATGGCACAGTAGAACTGACAAGGAATAACATGCACTTCTAGCCAGGAGCATGAAACCATTATCTATGCACCTGTGAGAGTGCAAACATGGAAGAGAAAAAAATGCAAAGTAGAAGAACACAGGAAAGAAAGGTCCAACAGTTTACCACTGCAGAGAATCACACTTACTAGAAAAATACAGACCCTGCAAACCATTCAGTGTCTTGCAAGGACAACTGTCCAGGATGAACCATAAAACCTCAAAACATCCAGTCTTTGAAAAGCTATACTTAACAATATACCAAAGCCAAGAGCAGCCTGTAGAAATCAGAAAAAGGACAACTTGGTATCCAAATTAAGAAAGTGCATCTGCAAGCAGGAATGAAGACCTGTAAAAATGCACACCAACAGCCTCAGCAGTTGAAGCTTGTTCTGTTTTACTTCATAAAACAAACCTACTACATGTCTGAATTGCAAACACCAATCATGAAGAACAAAAGCCCTGCAACATGGAAAGCCAACAACAAAGAAGATCAATATCAACTGCTGAGAAAGATGCCTGAACAGTGAAACCAGACAGAAAGTGTAAGAGGGCTGTGACTGCACAGCGTTAGAAGGATGCTTGCAGCCAATCATTCAGCTGCCACCACTAACAGACAACTGAAAACCACTGATCATAGGGAACCATACTAGTGGAGGGAGAGAAGCCTCATAGTAGACAGCAGGAAGGACAAAGCCATTATATATATATATATATATATATATATATATATATATATATATATATATATATATATATATATATATATGCAAGATGAGAAGCAAAACAAGGAAAGCACAGTGGAGAAAGCAGCATTCATAAATTTTGTTTGTGCCACACAATGGCTTATGGTACCTGAAAACAGAACCAGCCTGAGCTCCCTTGTTCTTGAAACCAAACCAGTTGTAAACATTACCACTACTGCCAAGATTTCGTCTACACAGGAACTGGCTCAATGATTTCTTCTGAAGTCAAAGTAGAGAATTCTGGTCATCTAACCGGGTTTACTTGTGTAGGATCTGACATCTGTATGAATGTTAACTAAAATACACTAACCTCTTTTTACGGTTTCATACGCTGACGGAAATTTGGAAAAATCTTTTGGAGCCTATACAAATGGGATAGTTGAGAAGGACACAAAGTTGAGAACCGGTGCCAAGACAACTTGCAGAAAGGTCCAGATGGAAGGACAGAAGGGTCCAGATGGAAGGACAGAAAGTTGGACCTCTGGCAGCTTTAAAAATCTTTCAAAAGCTTTGGGAGTTTGCGGTAGAAAATCCATCTGCAGCACAAGGGGTCTTAGCATACTGCTGAAGACCACCAATAACACTCCAGCCGCCTTGAGCAAACAAAATCACCCCTAATGGCAGAACCTATAATCCTTTGTCTAGTTTTGTTACCTAAAGGAAATGGGGAAGAAGGGCAACCCACACACAGATCTATGCAAATACAGTTATACTGCACTGGAAGCATCAAAATTACATTTGATAAGGTGAAAATGACAAATGTTCTGAGAAGCAACTTGCCTTCTGTTATTACATTCTGAGCAATCAATAAGGAAAGACATCTTTAGCATCAGGGAATCACTCGGCCACAAGGACCTAACAGTTCCTTGATCACATCACCTGAATAGTAAGACAGTATATCCTCTTCCTAAACTTGCTACTAACCGATTTCTTGCCCGACGAGAGAGAAGCCAAAATGTTATGCACTCAGATTAATGCAGAACAGATGACATGGCAAAAAAGTGTGTTATAAATTTTAGGCAATATAAAAATTTAAAAACAGTGTGATTATTCACCTTTTTCTGTAAAGGAAGAACTAGAATTACAATGCCATAAGGCTGCCTAAATAATATCCTCCTTCAGGACAGGCACCAAGGAAAGGTTGACAAAGATTCTCTGTTGTCTTCATGGAAATTAACATTCAAGTGTTTCTTTAAAGAAATGCAAAAGTGTATCATCATCCTACAGATGACCGTACAAAGAAGGGAGATGAAATACCCAAGTTTCTGAAGGAAGAAGTTGTGGTCTCTATCTCATCGGCAAATTCAAAGAAGGAACAAACCTCTTGCTAGTACATACTGAGATATGAATGTCATTAGCATACTGCACTGGAGGAAGAGGTGATCCTGATAAGCAGGTAACAATGAGCTCAAAAGGTGTGTGGCAGAAAAACTGGGGCCAGATGGGAAATCGGTAGTTGTGGGGCTATAAGACAGAGAAAAAGAGCTGTCCTATTTGAACCTTTCTTTTTCTTCTTTTTGCAAGGCATGCATCCACGCCCATGCACTTTTGTCTCATCATGATGGTAGATGTCCAAAGTCATCACTGCTGCAGTACTCTGAAGTTATATGGGTTATATCCCACCTAGGATACAACAACCAGCCAGCTTCCAAGTGGCCTTCCAACTGTATGCCCAGGCTGCTATCGAAGCTCCAAAGGGAGAAAAATAGCAGGCGGGGTGTTAAAAGGGAAAGCGCTTACTGTCCTGAAACTTCTTAAAAACATAACTACATATGGAAAGGTGTGGGGGAGGGGGCAGAGCAGCTAATGCAGTAGTGATTACTTCAAACAGCTACTGTAATGGCAAGTGCAACTTGCACAGCTGTTGTATGTTTGTCAGTACCACTGCTACAGTAGCCTGGAGCTAGATGGACAGATTACCACAGCTAATCTAAACTGGGAGGAGGAAGGATTCTGATCCAGGAGCTCCTGCAGTATGGTCCTAGCAATGTATGCTCTGCACCTGGGGAGGGAATCCAGTTTGCAATTCTTATAGACCTAGTAGCAGACACTAGAATGGTTCTAGAGTCCACCCCTTTCTAGTATGCTATCAAAGATAATGCTCTAGTAGAATGTGTCATGATTCCACCTGGAAGAGATTTATCAAGGTAGGAATAAAATGCAATAGCAAGGGACAACCATCTGAAAACAGTCTGTTCCGATATGGGTTGCCTTTCTTTACCATCATAGGAGATGAACAACTGCTCAGCTTTTCTAAAGGATTATGTTCTGGCAAGATGATACCAGAGTTACCTGTGCATATCCAGAGTATGAAGAAAGAATAGTTGTGTAAAAATCTTACCATAACCATAGATGTCCTTCTCTTCCATGTTGCAGTATTCTAGATGTGGGATTTCCTGCCATCAGGCAACTCGTAAGTCGGCTCCTTACAAAAGCTTCAGCTTGGCTGTTGCAGTGTGCGTTGGACGTCACACGCAAGGCCATAAACCAGGGGCCTTAAATGTGATGTCTGCACGCACAATCCTCAGTACTTGAAGGCCATCAGGCAGAGAATAAGACCCAGCAGGAGGAATGCCAGTAGTTTTCAGGTGTGTGACCTGGTGTCCTACTGTAGTATGGGTAGGCCAAGTAAAGAAAAAATGACTTAGGGGAACTAGTGTGTGGGAAGGAATACTGCAACATGGAAGAGAAGGACATCTATGGTTATGGTAAGATTTTACTTACTATTCTATGTCCTTCTATCCATATGTTGCAGTATTCTAGATGTGGGAGCATACAACAGCTTATGCAGATGACAGGGTGGTGGTAGTTGAAGAGGATTCTACAAATCCCTGTAGGATTGCCCTGGCGAATCCTGTCTGAGCTCTGGAAACTTGGTCAAGTTTGTAATGTTTGGTGAAAGTGTGAATAGTGGCCCATGTGGCTGCTTCCATAATGGATGCCATGTCTAGACCTTTCATGAAGGCCCTGGAGGCGGCCACAGCTCTACTGGAATGGGCTTTTACTCCCACTGGTGGTTCCTTTCCATGGTGGGAGTAACACAGGCAAATAGTTTTCCTGATCCAGCATGCGATGGTTTGTTTGCAGACTGCCTTGCCCAGGGCTCTGGGGTGAAAGGAGACAAACAGCTGGTTAGCTTTCCTAATGGTTTTGATTTTGTCCAGGTAGAACCTTAGTTGCCTGTGCATGTCCAAGGAGTCCAGAATCCTCTCCCCTTCGTTAGTGGGGGAAGGGAAAGAAAGTGGGTAGATGGATAGACTGGTTTAGAGACAAGTCATTGACCTCCTTAAGCATAAAGGAGGAATTGGCTCGCAGGGTTACTCCATCTTTGTGGAAGATGACGTAGGAGGGACAGGCCATTAAGGCCTGCAACTCTGATACCCTTCTGGCTGAAGTGATAGCCACCAAAAGGACCATCTTCTATGTACACATCTGCAAGGAAGAGGACCCAGACGGTTCAAAAGGATGCTGGGTTAGTTTCTCTAAGATGCAGTTAAGGTCCCATGGCGGAGGGATAGGTTTCTTTGGTGGTCTCATGTGTAACACCCCTTTAAGGATGAGCTTCAAGTCGAGCCTGGCTAGCAAGAGGGGGGTCAAGGGGCAGGCAAGCTGATATAGCAGAAAGGTGTACTTTTACAGAAGAATAAGAGAGTCCACTTTCAATTGACACACACAAGACAGAACCAGGGGGACCTCAGCAGAGCAAGGGTCCCGTCCCTTGTGCAGACGCCATTTTGTAAATCTTTCCTAATTAGCCAGGTAAGATTTTCTGGTGGTAGGTTTCCTTGTCTCCCTTAGTACAGAAAGCACGTCTTCTGAGTAGTGGTGTCTGAAGGGGATCAAAAGTCTATCACCCACAGAGTCAGGGATAACATCTGTAAGTGTAGGTGTAGGAGAGTTCCTTTGTCTTTTGTCAGTAGGTCCACCTTGTAGGGTAACTTGAAGTGGCTGCCCTTGGCTAGCTTGTGAAGTAGGGGGAACCAGCGCTGCCTTGGCCAGTAGGGAATCACTAACAAGATTTTTGGTTTGTCCTTCTGTATTTTCAAGAGGACTTTCGAAATCAGTGGGAAAAGGGGGAAGCCATAAAGGAAGTTCCCCTCCCAAGAGATGCTGAAAGCGTCCACTCTCTATGCTAGAGGGGAGTAGGTTTTTGAGCAGAAGGTCTGCAGTTGCCTGTTCTGGGGGGAGACAAACAGGTCTATTTGTGGAGCACCCTACATGTGAACTATGTCTAGGAAGACCTCCATGTTCAGCATCCATTTGTGCTGCGCGAAGTCCTGCTCAAGAGATCTGCTTGGTGGTTGTCCTGTGAGGGGATGTAGGCCGCCTGCAGGACTAAGTTGTGGCGAGAGGCTAGGTCCCATATCAGCAGGGTTAGTCTGCACAGCTGATAGGCCTTTGTTCCTCCCTGTTTGTTGAGGTACCACATAACTGTGGTGTTGTCGGTCACTATCAGGAGTATACCTGGAGCAAGAAGGGGAATAACGTTTTTTAGAGCCAAGAAGACTGCTGTCATTTCCCTGATATTGATGTGCTTGGCCTGTAGAGAGGGATGCCACTTTGAATCCTGTAGGTAGCCAGAGTTGCTCCCCAGCCTGAATCTGAGGCATCTGTATGCATAGTTTGGGTTGGGGTGGGGGGGTTGTACTGGGAGACATGGGTTTAGTTGGACTTGCTGAATCCACCAGTTGATTTCTGTCTTTAGACAGGGAAAGAGGGGAACTTGCTCTAAGTGATGTAGGTGTTGGGACTAGATGCTTTTGAGGTACCATTGTAGCTTGCGCATGTGCATTCTTGCCAGTGGTAGCATGGGGATGGTAGCTGCCATTAAACCCAGGAGACAGAGAAATTGCCTTGCCATCACCTTCTGGGATAGTAGGGTTTCCTGGAAGTGGGAAGTCAGGGAAAGAACCTTGTCCTGTGGGAGAAAGGCCCTCATTTTGTTCTGATTCTGCAGCCTAGGAAAATCTTGTTCTGGCCTGGAATCAAGGAGGATTTGGGAAGGTTGACGGTGAATCCTAGATTCTGCAGAAGGGACATGGTGAAGTGTAGGTGCCTTGAGACAGTATCTCCGAACTCTGCCAGTATCAGGATGTCGTCCAGATAAGGGTAAATCTGGATTCCTTGAGTTCTGCAGAAGGCAATTGCTGGGGCTAGGCACTTTGTAAAGACTCTGGGGGGGGGGGGTTGTAGATAAACCAAAGGGCAATTGGAAATGAGAGGAAGGTCCAGAGAAACACAGGAATTGTCTGTGGGAAGTCCTGATGGGTATTGTGTAGGTAAGGCCTCCTTTAACTCCAGGGTGGCCATGAAAGCCTTGGCTGGAATTGGAGGCAGCAGGGTGGGGGGAGAGAGCATTTTGAAGGAGGGTACCTGAAGGTGAAGATTTAGGTAGGACAGGTCCAAGATGGGTCTCCAGGTCCCATCTTTTTTGGGAACCAGGAAGAAACTGGAGTAGAAGCCCTTTCCTTCTTGTCCTGAGGGGCCAGGTTCTATGGTGCCTAGCTTTAGAAGTTCTGCCAGAACTTGTGGCACGAAATGTTCCTGGTTTTTGGGGGGGGAATGGAATGCCTTTCCTGTGTGTTTTTTCCTTCCAACATAGGAAGTACCCTTTTTGGATAACTGTTATGACCCACTGGTCTGTGGTGATGGATTGCCAAAGGGTAAGACAGTGGGAAAGTTCAGGAGAGGAGTAGGTGGGCAAGGCAGTCGCACATTACTGGGGCTTCCTCTGTCCTGAAAGGATTGTCAGAGTTGGTGAGGTGGAGTAGACGGTCTGGACGTGGTGGGCCTTCTTAGCCCCTCTTCTAGATCTGGAAGAGGAGGCAGAAGTCTGAGGATTATCCCTCACAAAAGTGGCTTTAGCAGGGTAGTTCCTATAATACTTGGGAATGGGGGACACCAGAAGATGCTTAATGTCCTGTAGTTATTTACTTTTTCCCTGCAGAATCTTAAAGAGGTCTGCGGACTGTTTACCAAAAAGGACATTGTGGTCCAGTGGGGTGTCCCAAGATCTTGGACTTGAAATCCTCTGGCAGGTTCTGAAGTCTTAGCCATGAATAGCTCCTGAGGACAGAAGCAGATGCTGAAGATCTAGGAGATGCTTCTGCAGCATCGTAGCTGCATCTGATGGAATGCCTGGCTACCTGTTGGGCAAAGGACAGCTTAGAGGTAATGTCAGTCTTAATGGGACTGTCGGGCAAAGATGCCAGCATGAAGGAGGCTTGAGAAACTAAGTCTAGAGAGTACTTAGTCATGTGGGTCTGAATTTATGGCTCTGAAAGCCAAAGTGGAACATGTGCATACCTTCTTTCCAATCCTATCCACATACTTGCTACCTTTATTTGTGGGTAGGAGGGAGGCAGAAGGCAGCAGTCCAGATTGCTTATCTGCAGTGGTGGCAATCACAGCTGGGTCCACCAAGGGTGGTTTAACCAGGAATTTCTGGTACTTCATAGAAGCAGTCAGGGCGCTTAGGGGCCAGAGGCTGACAGTCTGGAGCCTTGGAAGCTGAGTTGAAGGCATCCAAGTAAGCAGGTAGAACTGAAGGAACCGCTGAAGGGGAGGGTGATTCTACTTGCAGAAGCTCAAAGTACCTTTTTTGGGCGTCAGTCATTTGGGACATATCCCATTTAAAGTAATCCTTCATCTTGGTGATGGTTTCACCAAAAGTAATATCCTCAGGAGGAGAATCCCCTTCTACAGATTCCTCATCAGGAGAGTAATACTCCTGGGGGAAGCAATCTGGAATGCATATGAAATGGAATCTTCTGAGGAAGAGAAGGAAGACTCATGCTCTTCCTCCCTGACTTGAGAGGTCATGGGTGGAAGGGAAGAGGCAGAAGCAGGCCTAGGGTTAATAAACGCAGAGTGGAGGGGGCTGAGGTTGAAGGCTTGAGGGCCATAAAGGCCTGCATGAGAGAGGAGGTGAAAGTCTGCCATTCTGGTATGGCTTCTGTAGAGGAGGTATGCTTAGTTTTCTGCTTCTTTTTGGCCGGGGTGGAAGTAAGGAGCGGCCTGGCCTCGGGTTTGGAGATCAACACATCCGAAGTCTGGATCCCGGTTGGAGGTACCACCATAACTGGTTCCCCCTCGACATAGACTCTAATCATCTGGTCAAGCTCTGCGGACGTGCCAGATGTCAACTGTGAAACGGCTTCCTCAAGGGACATTGTTGCAGTCGATGGGTCCACTGAGCGCGCCTCAACCCCTCAATCGGTAGTTGGCTGGGTGTCGGGAAACGGAGCGGCAGGCGAGGAAGGCCAAGTATCTTGGCCTTCTTGTGCGGAGGTTCGGGTGCGGCCTCCGATGCAGGATCCATTCTAAGGGCTAACCGTGCTGTTTTCAAGATAGAGGTTTAAAGCGGCCAGGCGGCTGCGAAGGGTCTTTAGCACAAAAGACTGACAAATTGCACAGGAGGAGTGATAGTTTTCCCAGCCTAAGCAAAAAACACACCTATCATGGGCGTCTTTATGGGGTATCTGCCGCCCACATTGGAAATTTCCCTTTTTACCTGACATCAGCTAAAGGCTACAACAACCACGCCTAAGCAATAACAATCGGCAAAATAAGAAAAATAGAAACCCAATGGGTTACTTATCTTTAAGATGCGATGTCTGTGAAGAAGCGATCGTACGATTTGAAGGTAGTCTGCAGTTGTAAAGTTCTGAGGATTGTGAGTGCAAACGTCACATTTAAGGCCACCGGTTTATGGCCTTATGTGTGACGAACAACGCACACTGCAACAGCCAAGCTGAAGCTTTTGTATAGGAGCTGAAGTACGAGTCACCTGAGGGCAGGCAATCCCACATCTAGAATACTGCAACAAAGGAATAGAAGGACATTCCTCTCTACCAGATTTTTAGTTTCTGGATAGAAAAACTACAGTTTTGTACCTACCATAAATGTAGATGTTCGAGTGTTCACCCTGCTGCAGTCATCACACTTGGGTTATCCTGCTGTCAGGCGGTCCCGCAGTCGGCCCGAATTCCAAAGTCTTGGTCCGGCGTCGGTTGCTGTCGCTTCTTCCCTGACGTCAGTGGCGTATATATTGCCTACCTATTGGGGGCACCTGCATCTGGGGCAAGAAAAACTGAAGAAAATGGCGTTGGATGCCTCTTATATACCCCTAGCACACTGACGTCAGGGAAGAAGCGACAGCAACCGACGCCGGACCAAGACTTTGGAATTTGGGCCGACTGCGGGACCGCATGACAGCAGGATAACCCAAGTGTGATGACTGCAGCAGGGTTAACACTCGAACATCTACATTTATGGTAGGTACAAAACTGTAGTTTTTCTATCCAGAAACTAAAAATCTGGTAGAGAGGAATGTCCTTCTATTCCTTTGTTGCAGTATTCTAGATGTGGGATTGCCTGCCCTCAGGCGACTCGTACTTCAGCTCCTATACAAAAGCTTCAGCTTGGCTGTTGCAGTGTGCGTTGTTCGTCACACATAAGGCCATAAACCGGGGGCCTTAAATGTGACGTTTGCACTCACAATCCTCAGAACTTTACAACTGCAGATGACCTTCGAATCGTACGATCGCTTCTTCACAGACATCGCATCTTAAAGATAAGTAACCCATTGGGTTTCTATTTTTCTTATTTTGCCGATTGTTATTGCTTAGGTGTGGTTGTTGTAGCCTTTAGCTGATGTCAGGTAAAAAGGGAAATTTCCAATGTGGGCACCAGATACCCCATAAAGACGCCCATGATAGGTGTGTTTTTTGCTTAGGCTGGGAAAACTATCACTCCTCCTGTGCAATTTGTCAGTCTTTTGTGCTAAAGACCCTTCGCAGCCGCCTGGCCGCATTAAACCTCTATCTTGAAAACAGCACCTTGCTGTTAGAGAAAGGGGATCCTTGGCCTTTTCTGAGCTCGGGGGGGAAAAACTTGGGCCCCAAGTTTTGGTTTAAATGTTTGGTGAAAGTGTGAATAGTGGCCCATGTGGCTGCTTCCATAATGGATCCCTGTCTAGACCTTTCATGAAGGCCCTGAGGGGCCACAGCTCTACTGGAATGGGTTTTTACTCCCACTGGGGGTTTCCCTTTTCCCCATGGTGGGAACAAAAAATTTTTTTCCTGATCCAGCAGGGATGGTTTGTTTGCAGACTGCCTTGCCCAGGGCTCTGGGGTAAAAGGAGAAAAACCCTTGGTTAGCTTTCCTAATGGTTTGATTTTGTCCAGGTAGAACCTTAGTTGCCTGTGCATGTCCAAGGAGTAGAATCCTCCCCTTCTTAGGGGGGAAAGGGAAAGAAAGTGGGTAGATGGATAGACTGGTTTAGAGACAAGTCATTGACCCCTTGCATAAAGGGGGGTTTGGGCAGGGGTTACTCCATTTTTGTGGAAGATACGGGGAAAGGGGGCCATTAAGGCCTGCAACTCTGATACCCTTCTGGCTGAAGTGATAGCCCCCAAAAGGCCCTCTTTATGTAACATCTGCAAGGAAGAGGACCCAGGGGGTTCAAAAGGATGCTGGGTTAGTTTCTCTAAGATGCAGTTAAGGTCCCGGGGGAGGGATAGGTTTTTTTTGGTGGTCTCATGTCACCCCTTTAAGGATGAGCTTAAGTAGCCTGGCTAGCAAGGGGGGGGTCAAGGGGGAAAGGCTAAAAGCAGAAAGGTGTACTTTTACAGAAGAATAAGAGAGTCCACTTTCAATTGACACACACAAGACAGAACCGGGGGCCCTCAGCAGAGCAAGGGTCCCCCCCCTTTGGGCAGCCCCATTTTGTAAATCTTTCCAATTAGCCAGGTAAGATTTTCTGGTGGTGGGTTTTCCCTTTGCTCCCTTGGGACGAAAGCACCCCTCTGAGTAGTGGTGTCTAAAGGGGGATCAAAGATCACCCACAGAGTCGGGGCATCTGTAAGTGTGGGGAGGGGGTTCCTTTGTTTTTTGTCAGTAGGTCCACCTTGTAGGGTAATTTGAAGTGGCTGCCCTTGGCTAGTTTTGTGAAGTGGGGGGAACCACCCTGCCTTGGCCAGTGGGGAAATCACTAACAAGTTTTTTGGTTTGTCCTTCTGATTTTAAAGAGGATTTTGAATCAGGGGGAAAAAGGGGAAGCAAAAAGGAAGTTCCCTCCCAAGAGATGCTGGGACTCCATGCTAGGGGGGAGTGGGGTTTTTGAGCAAAAGGTCTGCAGTTGCCTGTTCTGGGGAGCAAACAGGTCTATTTGGGGAGCACCCACAGGGGAACTATGTCTGGGAAGACCTATGTTCAGCATCCATTTGGCGGGAAGTCCTGCTAAGAGATCTGCTTGGTTGTCCTGTGGGGGGATGTACCTGCAGGACTAATTTGGGGAGAGGCTAGGTCCCATATCAGCAGGGTTAGTCTGCACAGCTGATAGGCCTTTGTTCCCCCCTTTTTGTTGAGGTACCACATAACTGTGGTGTTGTCGGTCACTATCGGGAGTATACCTGGAGAAAGAAGGGGAATAATTTTTAGAGCCAAGAAGACTGCTGTCTTTTCCCCTGATATTGATGTGCTTGGCCTGTAGAGGGGGATGCCACTTTGAATCCTGTAGGTAGCCAGAGTTGCTCCCCAGCCTGAATCTGAGGCATCTGTATGCATATTTTGGGGTTGGGGTGGGGTTGTATGGGAGACAGGGTTTGGGGTTTTGGGAAATCCACCAGTTGATTTCTGTCTTTAGACGGGGAAAGGGGGGAACTTGCTCTAAGTGATGTGGTGTTGGGACTAGATGCTTTTGAGGTACCATTGTAGCTATGTGCATTCTTGCCAGTGGTAGCAGGGGGATGGTAGCTGCCATTAAACCCGGGAAACAGAAAAATTTGCCTTGCCATCACCTTCTGGGATAGTGGGGTTTCCTGGAAGTGGGAAGTCGGGGAAAGAACCTTGTCCTGTGGGAAAAAGGGCCCCTCTTTTTGTTCTGATTCTGCAGCCTAGGAAAATCTTTTTCCTGGCCTGGAATCAAGGAGGATTTGGGAAGGTTGAGGTGAATCCTAGATTCTGCAGAAGGGACATGGTGAAGTGTGGTGCCTTGAGACAGTATCTAACTCTGCCAGTATCAGGATGCCCCCAGATAAGGGTAAATCTGGTTTCCCTTGGCCAGAAGGCAATTGCGGGGGCTAGGCACTTTGTAAAGACTCTGGGGGGTAGATAAACCAAAGGGAAATTTGGGAAAAGAGGGAAGGCCCAGAGAAACACAGGAATTGTCTGGGGGAAGTCCTGAGGGGTTGGGTAAGGCCCCCTTTTAAACTCCGGGGGGCCATGAAAGCCTTGGCTGGAAAAAGCAGGGTGGGGGAGAGAGCAAATTTTTTGGAAAGGAAGGGGTTACCTTTTTGGGAAGGGGAAAAAATTTTTGGGTGGGAAGGTCCGAGGGGCTTCCAGGTCCCACTTTGGGAAACCGGAAGAAACCTGGGGGGAAAACCCCTTTCCTTTTTTTCCTTTAAAGGGGCCCTTTTTAAAATTTTTTGCCCAGGCTTTAAAAGGTTGCCAAAGGGTGGCAGGGGGAAATTTTCCCGGGGGTTTTGGGGGAAGGAAGCCTTCCTGGGGTTTTTCTTCCAAAAAAATTGGGGGGAAGGTTACCCTTTTGGTTTAAGAGGACCCAGGTCTGGGTTATTCCAAAGGGTTTTAAGCGGGAAAAATTTCCCAAAAGGGAAGGGGGAAAAGGGAAGTCAATTCCTGGGGTTTTCCTTTTTCCTGAAACTTTGGGGGGTTTGGATTTTTAAAAGGCTTGGGTAGTTTGCCCCTCTTTTTAAAAACCCTTGGAAGGGCGAAGTTTTGGGGATTATCCTAACAAAGGGTTTTAAGCGGGAGTTCCTTAAAATCTTGGGAATGGGGCCCCGGGGAAGGGAAGCTTAATTGTCAGTTTTTTTATTTTTGGGCAAAACCCCAAAAGGGAGGTTTTTTAAAAAAGGAACATTGGGGGCCCTAAATTTAGGCTTGAAACCCTTGGATTTGAATTTTTTAACCATAATACCCTTTTTAGGGGGGGAAGGGACCCAAAGGGAGGCAGTTTGTTTTCTGCGGGGGAAATCAAGCGGGGCCACCTTTTTGGAAATTTTCCTGGTCCCTTTTGGGAAAGGGGGCGGGGCCGGGAGGTAGTCAGCCTTAATGGGAAAGGGGAAAATCCAAAGAAAGGAGGTTAAAAACTAAGGAAGTTTTAAGGGGGGGTTTTAAATTTACTTGAAAGCCAAAGTAATTTTTTGGGGGTCCTTCTTTAACCTATCCCATTTGAAATTTATTTGGGTGGGTTTAAGTAAACCCGGGAAGGAGCCCTTCCAAAGATTTTTATCGGATTTTGGGGGCAATCAACCCCAAAAATGGTTTTAAAAGGGAAAAATTTCGGGTTTTCCCCATAGAAGCAGGGGGCCTTAGGGGGCCGGGGGGCTGACCCGGGCTGGGGGGCCCTTTGGAAGGCTTTTAAAGGATCCGCGGCGGGTCCGGGAACCCTGGGGGGGGTTTCCACTTGGCTAAAAGGTACCTTTTCCAAGTTCAGGGGCCCCAAAATCCCTTTTTTGGTAACCCCCCCTTCACCCTTTGGGATGGGTTTCCCCTGTGGGGGGAATTCACGGGATTTCCACAGGAGATAGGGGGGCCAAGGAATCATAAAAGGAATCTTCGGGGGGAAGGGAAGAATTTTCCTCCTACTGAAAGGTAAATGGGAAAAAAGAAAACCTGGTTAACCCGGGGTTGGGTTAAGGCCTTTGGGGAAAAGGCCTTTTGCTTTTTTTAAAAAAAGGTAAAATTTTTGGCGGTATGGTTCTGTAGAAAGGAATGAATTTTCCCTTTTTAGCGGGTTTTCTTTTTGAACAAAAAAAGTTGGAGGGGAAAAGTACAAAGGGTTTTCCCCTTTTGGGGGGACAAAAATTTTGGCCCGGGGTTCTTGCCCCCGGGTCAAGGGGAATTTCCGGGGGAAGAAAACAAAAATGGCCCCCTTTTAAAGAATTGGCCAGGGAAGAAGCGGGAAGGGCCACCGCCTTTTAAGGAGGCCCATAAAACCCCCCTAATGTTAAAGCAGAGGTTTAAACTAAAAGGTTAAAAAAGATTTACCAAAAAAACAGGGGGAAATTTTTTTGGTTTTCGTGTTCCGCCTTAACCCCAAAAAATTTCTTTTGTTTTCTTGGGGTAACCTGGCCCTTTGGGGAAATTTCCTTTTAGAACTTTAAAACCCGCAAGAAAATAATGGAAAAATTAAAAAAAAAAAAACCCCAAATTGGGTTTTTATTTTTCATTTTGCCTTTTGAAGGGGTGGTTTTTGGGGTTAGCGATGTCAAAAAAATTTTCCCAATGGGGGCACCAAAATCAAAACCCCAAAGTGGGTTTTTGTTGGGGCTAAAACTTCCCCTTTGGGGAAAAATTTAAATCTTTTGCAAAAAGGAATAGGGCCTCCGTTTTTAAATTTCTTGAAAAACAAGTTGTTACCCTTAAATGGTTTTCCTCAAAAAAGGGAAAATTTGTTTAAAAAGAAATTTTGTTTTAAAAACCCGTTGGGTTAGGGGGATTTTAATTTTGCAAAATTTAGGTTTTTAGCAGAAAAATTTTGAAGAAAAGGTTTTTGGTTTAACCCTAGACTGATGGTAAAAATTTAAAATGGGGAACGGAAAAAAATTTAAAAAATTTAAATTTGGGACCTCCAGAAGGTTTTAATCCTTATGCGGGCCTTTAAACCTTAAATTTTTTTTAAAATTAGCCTGTTTTTTAATAAAATTAAAATCGGGGGAAGGGGAAATTCCCCTTTTCTTTTTTGCCAGATTCTAAAATTATTTCTAGGGTTTTAGAAGGATTTTTGGGATTGGTTAAACCCATAAAAATTAATT